>NC_139924.1:9334023-9456523 GCF_963514095.1 Eutrigla gurnardus | reverse complement strand
CCAAGACATTGATTTTTCATAATAAAAAAAAAACCCAAAACAAATGAAAAATAAAGCATAAATTCAGTTAGTCCTGGAGCAACAACGTATTTTTATCCTGCATCAGAAATGTAAAAGATGTAACCCCAACACCACACCTCTATACAATCAGCCTGTAGATTCATCATACCAGTCTGCTGCAGGAAGCATCCGGCGTGCCGCTGACAAACCCGAGGTGACATTGGTAGTGACGGGGCATTTAGCATGAAGCTGTACAGCAGGTTGAATGGGACCGTCTAATGGCGTTCATCAATCTGACAACAGACCTCAGAGCCGTTTACTAAAAACAAGCTTGCCAGCAGACACACGATGTCACGGCATATCACATGAAGAATGCATTTGTCGCGCTGCTGCATCAGGTCAACTCTGTGCCGGCGATTCTGGTGATTTGATACGTTGATTGCTATTAACTGTTAAGGTTTGTTATGATGTTTGATCACTTTAAACGGGCTGAATGTGGATCACTTTAAATGGGTATCGACTGAATACATTTTAAGCTCTCGCTATCAGGAATAGTCTCATTGTTTAAAATCCAGCTGACAAAAACAGCCTCCCAATCAAATCAAATAAAGTAAGCGCTGATTCCGTTCAGCACTGAAAAGTTTCTATTAATTGATTGTAAAAACAATCAAAGCTGAGTGTGACACGTTTATTGGAGGCTGTAATTGCCTGAAAATAAATGACGGATCTTTGGAAACTTTAACAACTTGAACAAAAGAAAAAAAAAAGGCCGCTGATCAATATTTGAAGCCGTACGGGTCAACAGAGGTAGAATTCACAGCAGCAGCGAGTCAGAGGTTGATGGAGTCCCGTCGGCGAGGCGAGTGAGACCTGCTATTATATGCAGCGATATCCCAGTAAAGCCGGAGGCTGCCTGTTTTGTAAACATGGTCAAAGGTTACTGCAGTGCAGCAGAACCTCAGACTGTACTGACCAGTGTTGGGTAATAGCAGCAAGATACACACAAAGAGATAATCAGCACTGCACACGGTTTCATATTATCAATTCTGTACAACTCACATGAAAACACACACACACACACACACACACACACACACACGGATAGGAGAGCATGCTCAACATGTCCTTATAGGAAAACACACAACAGTCACAGAATTGCTTAGTTCTCCTCAAAGACTGTCTCTCCTCATCTGTTGTGGACTCTGTGATCTAGATTACCTTGAAACCCACACACACACACACACACACACACACACACACACACACACACGCTCCAGAACATCACCGCTGTGTAATTTAGCTGACGGGAGTATTGATCCTGAGTTTGTGATTAAAACAGGGACTGTTGTTGCTGCTCGAATGCAATCAACGCACAAACTCACCTTGTGATCAGTTACTCAATGCTCAGCCACACACACACACCAACAAACACACACACACACACACACACAGTGATAGTATGAATAACTACAGTGCAGAGGATTATAATTAGCGCGCCATGGACCTGGAAGACACAGCCAGTAACCTTGGTCTGCTGTGTGAATGTGTGTGTGTGTGTGTGTGTGTGTGTGTGTGTGTGTGTGTGTGTGTGTGTGTGTGTGTGTGTGTGTGTGTGTGTGTGTGTGTGTGTTTACTTATAAACGGAGGGTATGTCAACATGTATGCATTGCTGGCTGTAATGCGGTTTTATGAGTGTATGTGATGCCCGTAAAAGACTTTGATTGAAAGTGCATATATACGTAAATCTCTTGTGTGTGCGTGTGTGTGTGTGTGTGTGTGTGTGTGTGTGTGTGTGTCCTGACTCCCATAAAGAGTGATTGAAAGGTCTGAATGGTGAAGGTGCACTCAAGGGAATAGGGCTAATCTACATAATGGTGAAGCTGTATTAACGGCATCCTGATGTGCACACACACACACACACACACACACACACACACACGCACACACACACACACACACGTCGAGGCGTCGATGAACGGGAGACGCTCATCCCCCGCGCGGCCAGCTCTTTTTCTACCTGCTGATCTGAATGAGTCGGTTAAAAAAAAAAGAAAAAAAAGGGAGATAATGAAAACATCCGAGTTGAAAAAGCTGCGAATTACGCCAGCTCCTCATGTAAATGCAGCGTTAAAAATGATCATTTTCAAAGGGCCGTTTATGAATGCAGGTTTACGGACACATTTGTCCATCGTACCGATGCGATCACACTCGCTGATTAATGCCTAATTACTATAGAACAACCTTTGCGGTGTCAGATTAATGACACTCCACAGATGTAATTACATTTCATTATTTATTGTTTCCTCTGCTTAAATCAAAGCTAAGCAGCATTCTCTGAAAGCGATCCTCATTGACATTAAAAATAGTGTCTCTTTCACGTGAAAGGGATCTGCAGACGTATTGACATCCTCTCGAACAACAAAAGGGTCTGAATCTTGAGGTGGCCTCTTCAATTTGTCAATTATCTTTGGTACGATAGGCAGACAGTGGTATTGAGTCATACATCCAGAAGTGTTACACGCCAGTCTATTCACTATGTGTATACAGAGCATCATATAAGAGTATGGAGCTGATATTTAATCCGACTGGTAGTATGTCCTGTGTGTGAGGTGTGGAGCAGAGAAGAAACAAGGTTACTAGTGTTATTCCCGCTGGGGCCGTCAAGGCAACAAAAAAAAAAAAAATCCATGCACTCAGAGAACTGTAAAGTGCCTTGAAGAAAAGTGTTAGCCACATGGTGTTCGGAGAAAACTGTGTGTCCGAGTGTGTGTGTGCGTGAGCATATCTTGAGCTTATTGTTGCACATAATTAATTTCCTTAAACAACACGAGCAGTAAAACAACAGCAGGAAAGCGACGGCGACACACCCAAACTTCGGAAAGTCACGCAGGCAGAGACGCAATCGCACACTTAACGGCGAGCTGCACTGTTTGTATTGATAACCTATTTCAACAGTGCAGTGCATTTGTTAAGCTGACTTTTAACCTGACTTTGAGGGCAGAAACAATGCATCTGAATGCAACAAGCAACAATAGCGCCTGCCAATGGGATGTGGAGAAAAAAACAGCCAGTGTGTTGAACCGGGCAAGAGAAATCTTTTGTCAAATTAACAGGATGTGCCGCTATGAACGTTCGTCTTCGTGTCTGAAGGACAGCCCTTCAACTGCTAAGTGGCAGGTATGCCTGTCGTGTTTTCAAAATGCATCAGGCGATCAAATGATCTAAAAAGTGTAAGTGTTTTGTCAGCAAAGTTGTTGAGATGACTCACAACTTTTAGAGCACTGCAGAAAGTGCTTTACACATCAGTACATTTCAAGGTAGGCGCGTGGGCTGTGCTCTTTGTGTAACATAAAAAAAATAAAAAAAAGCAATGGCCTCTTGCTCCCTACTGATACAGCATCTGTACAGAGTCAAACCTGCAGAATATCCACACGGTAAAAAATATATATAAAAAAATCACTCTCCTGGCTTCTATTCATCAGAAAACACAAAGCTGCTTGGCGTCAACATTTTTGAGACGGCTGGTTGGTGGTTGCTATGTGAGTTAGGACGTTGGCAACCTGAACAGTTTATAAGCCAGTTTCCATACCAACATGCACTGCCTCCTAACTATAGTCCATCTCTGCAGCATTGAGAAGTGAGTAGAGGCGGATGAGAGGATGAGAGGAATGAAAGAGGAGGATACACTATAGAACTCTCTACACACACACACACACACACACACACATATATATATATATATATATACCTGCCAAGCAACACAATAGTACTACCCTGCTGCTATATGTCTATTAATGGTGTGTCGTGAAGGACGCTCTATGCAATCGATGTCGATTGATAAGCTACTTAGAGTTACTAATGTCTCATTTTCACACCAGGTCAATCCCACTTCACATTCCTCAGGTTTACATCACAAACGGTGCGTGTTAATCTCGTTGCTGGGTAGAAAGACAACATGTCGGTTACGCGTTATGAGAATTTTAAAACATCCCTGGGTTGTGCTATCTGCATTCAAACAGTGTGCAACAGCCTGGCTGTCAAACCGCCTGATGTTGTAAATGAGAACAGCTGGCAAATGTCTGTTGTGGAGGTTGGCTCCTTGGTGTTCCTGGCTAATGTTACAAAGCCTGTCGGCATCTATGCCGTCTCCTAACTGTGGTGTGAGTGCAGTCCGCTTATCTTTGTATTTGTGCGTTACCGTTTTCTCTATAGGGGAAGTAAAGTGATTCTTTATAACGAATTCTGTATCAGCAAGAAGCCATTCATAAGAGCAACATTTGGGTTGCCAGGTTGGAACAGATACCCTTTGTTTGGTTCTGTTCCACTATCAGACTTGTATCTTTTTAAGCTGGCCCTGTAATTCATCAGGAGCACCGCTCCAACTGACCTTGATGGATGCGAGTTAGATCCATTGCCAATTACATTACTAAATAGGGTTTCTTACTTTCTACTGAGCAATCACGTCTGCAATTAGAAATGTTTGGCGGTCTCTTTCTTTAAGGCAATTCATCAAGTCTGCAGTTGTAATAGATAGTAAGTTGTTAACAAATGGAGTTTGGCTCTGCAGCGTTTTTTCCCCAGGAGTTAAGTGGTCGAATGATGAACTACGGAGCTGAAGACAAAGCAGGCGTCTGGAGGGGGATAAAGAATCAAGAATTTTCACAATCTGGCAACCCAAAATGTGTTCATATTGGACTTCCTGAGGAATGCCTCACTGAAAAAGTGGAACCACAGAGGTAAGGGACACCCAACTGATCAGTGTGCAGTTATTCAGAGAAGCTGCTTCCACCCGTTCTCTATAACAAAGCTGTTTGTTTTCCAGTATCTTCTGAACATGAATAAAAAGTTATCATAACGTGTGTTTGTGTCTGTGTTTATGTGTGTAAAAGAGAGCTCCTCGCCTGTCGTCGTTAGCTGCTTCCTTCCTGACGTGCCTTCCTGACACACACACACACACACACACACACACACACACACACTTCCTTCCTTCGGTATCGGCTGATTGTTATATTGTATATTGTACTGTTCGTGTCAGAGGTGAGTGAGAGTCAGTGGGCAGTTTGAGGAGTTGGTGATTAAAACCCAGAGGATGGGGAAGTGAAGGAGAGATAGTGAGATGATGGAAGGAAGGAGACAAACCTGCTAATGGAACGTTTAAGGCAGAGGGGGAGGGACCTGACCCTGTCAATCAAATTCATTGTTTCCTCTGGTAATGCCAGCACCAGCTAAAAAGCTTAAAAGGCTTCACACCGCTGACACGCGGTTGTTGGTACATGAGCACATGCACACTACAACGAGTAAAACGCACACACACACACACACGCAGGTCAAATGGAGATCTCCAGCAGCTAGAAAGACAGAAAACATAGAGAGAGGGAAGCCGAGATCAGGAGAAAAACACAGCAGCGGCAACAACAGCAGCTGTAGAAAGAAACCAGAAAAACAGATGGAGAGAAGTCATGCAGGGGAGTGGAGAAAAAAAAAAGAGAGATGAAGGAACACTGCAGCAAACCAACAAAACTTCCCCCTTCAACCCTCCCGCTTTTCGTCTGTCTCCCTTCTTTCTTTATCCTACTTTCTTTGCACAAAACGAGCCATCCACTAATGAGGAGTGGGCGACGGACGGGGCCGCCCCGCGCTGTGAATGTTCATGTGTGGGATATTTGTATATTTGTGTTTTGCATATGCGCCTGCTGGTATTAACCACATAGATCCAATGGAGAATGTCTCCATTATCACCCGCGTGCTCTCTTTATCTCTTCTCCAAATCTAATTGGTTCCTGGGATCCACCAATCACAACGCAGCGTCGCCCGAGCCCGCGAGTCCTGTCGCACGGCCCGAATAGATGCTACAAGTGGTAATGACGGTGGCACTGTGTGTTTGTGTGACCGTGAAATAACCACGCTGACTCCGATTTGTTGCTATGGCACCCCGTCTTCCTGAGGTGCAAAAATCACAGAGCAATTTATGCCCACAATTTCCTCTCTATAATGAAGCACTGAATGCACTGACCCTGGCATGCTCAGACACACACACACACACACACACACACACAGAAGCTTTATCCTCTCAAACAGCAACCTCAAGCCTTTGGTGGAGATGGCGGATCAGAACTAACCTCAGGCACTAAATGGAGTTATAAAAGAGAATAAAAGAGAACCATCATTCCTAAAAGGAAAATAATACTCAGAAGTAGATGCATTCTTGCACAAAAATTCAATTAAGTTTCAGATGTTTTGTCAGACAGCAGAAGTCTGTTTGAGCTAAAGGAGAGGATGATTCACGTCCTCGTCACTGACAGTTTATGAGCGACTGCAGAAATATCAGATAGGAATTCTCTTTAAATGCAAAATAATAATAGAAGCTTTTACAACACAGAGGCACACGGGGGGACAGACGCCCAGATGTTGTTGCGTAAATGCAAACGTGGAAAGGTTTATGGCGCCTCAAGATAAAATGGGAAATCTTTGCCAATTAGTTGTGGTTATATTAATATTAATAGGTCGTTTAAGTTGATGTTCTGGAGCTTTTGATCATGTCAAACAATCTTTCTTTCTCCTTCTTCCTAATTTGGAATATGGAATTGCAACTGTTTATATCTTGAATATGTTACTGACAGAAATCTTTTATTAAAAAGGGCTTTGAATCTCAAATAGCCCTCATTTACAACATGTTGTTTGTTTAGTCTATGAAATGTCAACAAGAAGACGAATACAATCGCCCTCCACAAGAGCCCCGACATTTTATCATAAGATTGCTTACTCATTGTGTTTGGAAACGAGCATTAATAACAAACAAGCCACGTGAAATAATCTTGGTATTTTTGTCATTATAACCAGAAATGATTTGGCTTTTTCACTTGATAACTGACTGACAAGATCATTTAATTTAGAGCTGAATTAATTATTAGCAGGTTAATTTAGAATGAAAACATTTAACAATCAGAATTGTGACCCTTTTAATCATCTGTTGATTATATACATAATTCATTCCGGCCCTGATGGGTAGTCTGGGCTGCTGTACAGCTGAAAACTCTCCTGTGGGATTAGACCGAGTGCACACAGAGAGGAGAGTAATGACAGAAAAATGTAGGCAGTCAGAGGAATGACGTCCATTACATAGTATATATAGTTTCAGCAGGACTGCAGTGGAGGAAGTCCTTTGAAGCTGTGACGCAGACAGTCACCAGGTTAACACAAAGGATACACTATCTGGACCTGAATACACAATTCATGGGTGTGCCAATCCACACACACACACACACACACACACACACACACACTGCCTCAGCATGCCATGAACATACATGAGAGATGCACACACACGCCCTCGACACACATCCTTGCCTAAGTAAACAGACCTCAGTCACACACTTTTGACCTCGCTCATTTCTCACTTTCTCTCTTCCTTCCTTCCTCCCTTTTCTCTACTGATATCCTCTCTTCTTCCCCCCTCTATGTTCTTGCTGCAGGTTTATAATGCCAAAACAAATCAGCGCTTCTGTCAGAGTGCCCCCAAGTGTACAAACACCATAACTGCACTCAGCATGCGGAGTGGGTTGACCTCCTCCTACTGCAAATGAATCATTTAAATTCAATGTATGACTACATTTTATTGTTTAATCCTTTTTGAGGTTTTTCCCTTTGTTATCCGTCTTAAACGCAAAAAAAAACCATGACTATTCACGCTCTTTAATTGCTCAAGATAATATGAAGCAGCGAATCTATAAACTTGAGTGGTTGTCATTAAAGAAAATCCCCACTGCACCTGAACACACCGTGCATTAGTGCTTCTATTCTCACCATGAACGACTGCACAGCTGCCCTCGCTTTGTGAAGACGGACGAGCACGATGGATCAACAACTTTGGAGTTTTCTGAGGGGTTGAGGTAATCACACACAGCAGACACTGCACAGCTTAAACTTCAAACTACGCCCTCTCTCTCTCTCTCCCACACACACACACACTTACACATCTCTATAAGGAATAGCACGACCTTATTGTTTCCATTTCAAAGGGAAGCGTCGGGCCTAAAGCGGGTACGAATTAAACATAATGCCCCAAAAAACAAGAGAAAAGAAAGACAAAGGGAAAAAAAACAAGACAAGAAAGCAGGAAAGTCTAATCCGTCGAGAGGCCACGGTGCCAAGTAGGCCAGATTTACAGTGCAATATGTTGGCACTCACACTGTGAAAAGACTTTCTTTCTTTCTAATCTCATCTTCACTCTGTTCGTGTAACAGTCTCTTCATCTTAGTGGCATTTTCTCCCGGGTGAATCCGATCGACTATGACATAAGTACTATAGCGTAAGATCTCGGGTGTGTACTTGAACAAGCGCATGCATTTATACTGTATGTGCTTGTGTGTGTGTGTGTGTGTGTGTGTGTGTGTGTGTGTGTGTGCGTGTGTGTGTGTGTCTCAGCTGGAATCCACTCCAGCTGAGTATCCTCGCTGATCTGATGTCGATACCGAGAAAAAGTACATACTGTATGTAACAGTGGGAGCTGCTGACTTTGAGTGAGCGGTCTCTTATTGCAGCTTTGTCATTTCAAACATTTCATCACAATAAAGATCATTCAAATCAATGGTGGAAATGATGCTCTCCATCTGGTGACCAATCACATGCATCTAAATTGGGTCCAACACAAACTCAGAGATGAAAGGACCGCACACCACCGCATACAGTAAGGAGTATTCCACCAGATTATAGTCCAGATAGGACACAGTAGTGTCCACCAGATTACATTTTGAGAGTGCCACTCCCAATCTTGCACATCAGAGAGATTAAAGGATAAGGGAAGTGATTCTGCTCCATGATTAAAACGCTTTATCACATGATTACTGCAGTCAGGCCCTGCTCATAGCACTCAACGTTAGAGTACTGCAACGTGTGTGTGTGTGT
This sequence comes from Eutrigla gurnardus, assembly GCF_963514095.1. Classification (NCBI taxonomy): domain Eukaryota; kingdom Metazoa; phylum Chordata; class Actinopteri; order Perciformes; family Triglidae; genus Eutrigla; species Eutrigla gurnardus. The sequence goes on along the minus strand of NC_139924.1, from coordinate 9,447,619 downwards.
GTGTGTGTGTGTGTGTGTGTCTGTGTGTCTGTGCAGCACTCTTATCTGCCAGTCCAATCTCCTCAATGCAGTAGTATGACTGAGGAAATCAGAAATCATTGTCTCTCCAATTTGCTTCACCTGTCATCTCTCTCTCCCTCTCTCTCTCCCTCTCCCTCCCTCCCTCTCTCTCTCTCTCTCTCTCTCTCTCTCTCTCTCTCTCTCTCTCTCTCTCTCTCTCTCTCTCTCTCTCTCTCTCTCTCCCTTAAAAATGGAACCGAAGCCGGTATTTTCTGTTGTTAACGTGATTTCCACTTAAACGCATTTTCACCACTTGACGGAATTGCTAGAAAATGATTTGTTTCTGCCTTTCGTGACCCTCTTCAACACTTCCCCTCATCTCAGCACCAACACCTGTTTCCACTTGCTCAGTTACACACACACACACACACACACACACACACACACACACACACAGCAAAATAAAGCGCAAGTCACACGTAAACACACAAATACAATGAAACACTGCCATTAACACTCCAGCGAAACTGATAGATTGATTTAACACCACACACACACACACACATGCGCACACACACACACACACACACACACACACACACACACACACACACACTTGCACACACACCTTCATCTTTATCAGTCAGTGATCAAGGGGATGAAAAAGCTGAGATAGAAACCTGCTATCGCCATGGTAACGTGGTCATAACAACCTCCTGAAGCTTCATTCTCTCCTGAATCCTCCCTTTTATCCCGACCGCCCCTTCTCCCTCTGGGTCCGTCTGTCTCCCCCCCATCATTTTCCATCCTATTTGTCTTCCTCTCTCTCATCTCTTTGGTCTTGATTTTGTTCTCTGTCTCCAGCCGAGCACCTGTCGCTTAGCACCTTTCAGCCTGTCTGCCCCTTCTAACACTTTCCTCCATCTGCTATGAGCACGTTCAGGCCTGAAACAATGATAGCAGAGACGGAGACATGCGTGCCACCGAGACGGACCAAAAGGCAGCAGGGAGGACTTCTAAACCAAATGTGACGCAGAGAAACCGTCCGGACAGAATCATAAATGCAGAGGACGTGTTTAAGGCAAAATCAGGCTTTCACGGTGACACATCTAAAGCCGGCCCTGCCAAAAATGCAATACAATGCAACACTATGCAATACTTTTCACTGTAACATGCTACATAGAGATACATTTGTAGGGCCGTGTATTGGCAAGAATGTGGCGATATGGTTCATATCATGATACAGGGGATAGGAGTCAATATGTTGCCAGATATTGTTTTACTGTAAACGAGGCAGCAATTCTTTTAGCAAACTATCATAGTATAAAGACGACAGTATGGTATTCACCATATTACGTAAGCATTCAGGTTATTAAGCTGAAGAAAGATCCAGCAGTTGGGGTCTTAACACAACACATAATCATTACATTTTGCATGGAAACTATTAATTAATTAAGTTTTTTTGAGAATCGATACAGTATGAAAAAAGTCGGTATTTTCTTAAACCCCTGCTGGCATGTCTACGAGGGAAGGATGGTGTTCACATTCTTCCTGGAATATCATAGAAAAACATGGAAATTAGTCAATCCAAAATACATATTTGTATTGAAAATGGATTAAAAAAAATGGAAAATATGTGCTCCTGTAATGTGACATCTTTCATTAGGCAGGTTTAAATGACCGCCATGTTCCAGATGAAGCACGCTGCTGTACACACGGTGCAGTAACGCTACGACTGCGCTGAAACAGTTCCACTTTGTCTTTTTCTAGTCTCGTCACAGCAGGACTGACGGCTACAGAGACAGACGACACAACAGAAAGAAAAAAAACTCCAGAGGACACATGAGAGAGAAGCACAGAGCACAAAAAGGCACAAAGGAAATCCTCAGATGATAAAACAAAAAAGGGAAAGTTTCACATGTCCTACTAGAAGTCAGCGTAGCCATTTATCAAACAACATTAGTCTGGCACATGGGCTGGGATCAGCGTGACACCCACGGCTGCTGTATGTCACTGGGAGCCTGACAGAAGGCAGAGTCGACGCCGTGACGCTCCCGAGCATGTCAAATCCAATGGATTTCACCATGCTCTCCGTTTTTTTGATTTGCATACAACTGATTCGACTGTCAAATGTGAGTCAGTGCAACTCTGCCGACAAACAAGAGAGGAAGCCCTGCTGCTCGCTCACGTCTCGCTCAGGTTGAATACAATCACAGTTCTGGCTCAGGCTGCTCACAGAACGTGGAGCTGCCATTATTTATGTCACTCAGTGCGCCCTCAAGTCCTGACTTGCAGTTTGACATCCATATTTATTTTGCTTTCAGTTACCGTTCCCTTGCAAAAAGGCCAATTTCTGCTAAATGCCGTTTGGATGGTTCGATACTGCTACAATTAAAACGGTGCCAGCGTTTTAATTAATGATGGCATTAAATGCAGCAGAGGGAGCTGAAAACAGTGTTGGCAACAAATCCTTACCACAAGATTCACAAATTTTCAGAAAAACACGTCACGGGACCAGTTGAAACTTCCAGGAAATGTAGACTCTAAACACCCAGCTGTCACATGTAAACGTCACCTGGCAACATAGTAGAAGCGTCGCTGTGTTGTAAAATGTTGGCAATGTATTTAGGTGTAATATGAAAATGTGAAATGACAGCACCCACGTTCGACACCTCCGAGCAGAGAGGGCGCGTTCAATTAACTTCCTCGGAGGAGAGAAAGACGGAGATACAGAAAAGAGGGTGTCAGGGAGAAATGATTGAACCGTCACTCTGCTCTGAACTCAGCCGAGGATGCAAATGAGTTGGAATCACTTTTGAAACGGGAGTGTGCGTTCGTGAGGATTGTGTATGTAGATTGACATGTAAATGTGCGTTTGTGTTTGTGTGTGTGCGAGTGTGTGTGCGTGAGCAAGCCGATAAAGGCTTCTCCTAAATTCCCTCTCAAAGCCAGAGATATTTTTCTCTTTCGGTTTCTTTTCTCGCCCTCCCCCCTCTCTCTACTCCTCTCACATCCCAACCTTAATCACCTCACCCACCTGGCTCCCATATGCACATTCACTGTTTCATTATTTAGCTGACATTCTCATCCAGAGCAACTTACATCAATGCAAACAGCGGAATTAAGTGGAAGCTCATCTGCAAACATCGAGCGGCTGTTTCAACACGCTCCTGAACACACCGCGACCTCACTACGGACCGCCTTCATGGAAAGTTAGGGCAACTGAAACTGTTTGGTTATGGTTTGGGAAAAGGGAAGATTATTCTGATCAGTAACCAGGAAATCAAAGACATAAGTGGGTTTGTATCATTAAATGCAGCGTGTTAAGTAAATGGCTAATTAATATAGTCTCGAGAGTATGATGCATACGACGTATGGCCACTGTAGGGGGGAAAAACGGAGCCAAGAGAGGTGGGCAATATTCTGAGAAAGAAAGTCGCCAATTTGCTAGTTTTAAAGTGGCGGGTGGTTTGGCTAAGCTTGCTATGACAACAAGTGAACGCTACCACTAGCTTAGCCAAACCACCCGATCAATAAACACCCATAAGATGACAATTTGGCCAATATAAAATTAACCAACAATAACCATCAACAGCCATCACCCTAAGGACCTAAAGCGTTGTCACACGTTGGGATAGATTAATTAGAAAGATAAAAGCAACATTCATGAAAAGTTAGCTAGCATTAATGCCAGTTGTTAGCATCGTAATAAACAGGCAAATTTGCCACTTTAAAACTAGAAAATTTGCAACCTTTTTTTCTCCGAATATTGCCCACCTCTCTCGGCTCCATTTTTTTCTTCTAGAATGGCCCTAATACGCCGTCGTAGATTCATGATACATGTATTAATAAAAAAGGTGTGCAACAAAACTAGCAGGAGGATAACACGTCCCGATCATATGTCTGAAACCACTCCTCGTTTCCTGCATTTACACACATTTGTATTTGACTTATCTGAATTCTGAGTGCTAAATAGTGCCTCCAAAACCAGCCCCTGCTCAAGGCTTTCTGCTATCAATCCCACAATTCAATGCGTCACATTTTTATCGTTTTTACTGCTCACCGTAGAGTAAGCTGTTGAGAGTGTCATCACCTTCCAATTTTGAACCTGGGTAATAAACTAAATTGACTTCTGCGGAGTCACCCGCGGGACTGTAGCTAAACAAGAGTGTAGCTGTTACATTTCCACATGGAAGAACAGCCGTCTATGCTCTCCTGGTAGTGAACAGCAGTCTGGCTGTTCTTTCTAATGCAGGGACTCTACGAACACATCAATAACACATCACATGTCTGAATGACGGAGCACTCTGCAATTAACAAAGCAAGAAGAGTTTGAATTCAAAGCAATGACTTCATTACAACAACATGTTATCCAGAGAAGCTGAAGAAACGGCTGCGACATTAACATCGAGGAATCTTCTAGCCTTGCATGAGGTACGTGAGGTTACAACTCTGGTCGCTAGAGAGTAACAGAGAGCGTGTGCAGCATCACAGGTCCGCTCGCTTCAGTCCTCCTGTTAAACAGGCCACATGGACGGCAGTGGAAACAGTCGCCCAGTCACACAGCATGTTCCCCCCACAGGCTACAGCTATCACATTCATGGATCAATACGTGACTGCAAAGATGGTGGACTGTGCGCCAGCAAATCAGCATGCAATGGAAAGGCTGTCTGAACACTGAATTTTATATATATATATATATATACTGTATATATATATATATATATATATATATGCCTGATGATGTTTGCCCAATGAAGGCTTTGCACGAAACATTGAATTAATACACATCTTGGGAGTTTGAAAAAGTCTACTTGTGACAGCTCGCTCAGTATAAATAATGCATGAAATAGTGCCCTAAAATATTCAGATAAGGCTTCTTTGCCTCCTAATTTGACTCTTGAAGATCCCAATGTTTGAGGAGTTTTTGCCGCTATGGCTGTTTATCAAAGAGCTGCAGATTTGGTTTGACCTCTATAATATCAGCCCTCCATTGTGCATCTTGTTCCCTCATTGACTTCATCATCTTTACGCTAATTATACAAACAGAACACAAGTCCACCAGATATTCATTCACATGCAAATACACACACCTCCCATGGTATCTCAAAGCTGCAATTATGTCCTCACACATTGAATTTGCCCTGAAACCAACTACATGCATGAACATACTGTACTATTATTACTCAGCCTGTCACATGGTCTACGATACAGGCACACAACTGCAGGCACACACACACACACACACACACACACACACACACACACACGTACACATCCTACTGTCAACAGCACCCTTCCTCTTATGCGGAATGACTATAACAGAAAGGAAAGGAAAGGTGTGTGTGTGTGTGTGTGTCCGCTTGTCTGAGTAAACAGTGTGGTGGTGTTTGCAGCGATAAGGCTTCCGGTCGTCTGTTGGTTCAGTTCCTGTGTGACGCTGGAGATAAGAGAACGCCTGTGTGTGTACACACATGCATAAATTAACACACATATGATATATCCCATCACGCGCAGGGATAAACACACAAACACAAGTACACACCTCTGACACACACACACACACAAGCACAAACAAAGGATAACTCCATACACATATGTGCTAAAGCTGCTCAGGGCACGCACACACACACACGCACGCGCGCACACACACACACACACACACACACACACACACATACACACACACACACACACACACACAAACCTAGTGCACAGGAAAATGAAAACACTACATGTAATATTTAACCCCTTCCGTTATCCTGTAAATGTTATCATTGTTTATCCTCAATTTGACTCCAGAAAATGAAAAAAACCTAAATATTATAATATTGCATGATGGTGACCTGAAAACCAGTCATCCCGAAGAAATGTGGTGTTAAATGTTCACATCTCTACTTTATTTTATACATTCGAAAACAGCTTGGGGCCAGAGAACACAAATGCATATGAAATTCATTGAAAACTTATAATCATGTTAATGTTTACCCAATTAGCCCCATTAAATGAGGAGAAGTCATTAAATATGAAGTAAGAAAGAACAATATGTCAAGTACTAAAGAGCTGTTACACATGAAGTGGGGTCAGGCTGTCCCCATGGATAATAGGAGAGTTAATGACACACAGAAAAGTGTAGATGATGTAATAACTCATTATCCCACAGTGGAAATGAGAACTCAACAACACTACACGGCTCATCGGCATCCATTAACTGGTCAAACTCAAAGTGACCCTCACTAGCTGAGTTTATAAAACGATGATGTTTTAAAAAACTAAGTGAAGTTTCTTTCCTAAGTTTTAGTAAACACTGAAGGTTTTACGGTCTCGATTCTGTTCTAAATAATTGAAATGTGCCCGCAGCATCCAGGATCAATCAGTCTTGTTTACATCTGATCAGATTTTTTCTGATTTAATAACTTTTTTTTGTAGTACAAAGACTTGCAGCCTATTCTACAGTTAAGTCTTTGTACTGAATGTCCTCAAACAATATGACCAATATTTTCTTTAAGAAGTTTGGCTTGTTTTTTTAAAAAAGGGTGGTTTCAATATTACAAGGAATTCTACAAAAGTAATATGGTTATATTCCCGAAAGCAACGCAGTAAAGTGAACAATATTGTTTTGGTTATAAAACTTAGGTACAGCATTGACACCAGTAATGAGAAATTTAAGTGGTAAATTCAGATAAACTGCAACAGTTTATGAGGCCTGATAGCACTGTGGCAGTAAAATGTACGTTTAGCAGCCTCTATACTACAAACAAACAAAGTCAGTATATTATTTATTCACTATCATTTTTTGGTGTATTGACTTTCACTTAAAAGAAAAAAGGAAAAATCATGTAACAAGCTATAGAAATGTTAGTTGTAACAAATAATGAATTAGGACACATCATGAAAAGTCAATGGGAACAGTTCAGTGTTTCACTGGTATGACATCATTGTGACTACGTGGCATCTTAAGTAACCCATGATTTGAATGCACCACACAGATTTAGAATAAACATGAGATGATATCAGATTTATGTGTTTTCAGCCTTTTAGTCTGCGTGACATTTCATTGATGCAGCGTTCAAGATTGCATTTTAAAACTAGAACGATTGAAATCTGGTCACTTAGAACAAACTACATCATTCCGACTTGTAATTATCACTGATGACTTATTTTTGTAAATTCCAATTTAATGGAGAGGAATTATGTAATCTGTGTTTATGAGACAGCAAGGCAGTGGGAGGCAGACAGGGAGGGAGATAAATCAGGAGGATGATTGGATGATAAGGCAAGAATATAAAAAAGATGTAGAGAAGAACCAAACAATGAAGTGAGAAACAAAGAGGAGCGAGGAGATGAAACAGGTGGTGAGGAGGAGGAGAGAGAAAGGTGACCATCGGGGGAGAGGAGGAGGCCACAAAGTAAGTTTAATAAGCAACTGCAGATTCAGAATGATAAAAAACAAGTCTGACACACACACACACACACACACACACACACACACACACACACACACACACACACAGAGTCAGCGTACAAATGGAGCAGTGAGGACTACCAAAGACCCTGGAGGACAGAGAAGATGAGCTCTAGCAGAATTGACAGAGAGCATCCACACAACACAAACGCACACGTATGCATGCATACAACATCCTCCACGCACACACACGCAGATTATATGCTCACATCTAATCCCGTCATGATTTTCCACGGGAAGGTTATTAAGCATCTCACCAACCTGTAGCCTTGCTCTCTCTCCCTTGATTCCTCCCTCGTTCACTCCCTCACTCTCTCTCTCTCTCTCTCTCTCTCTCTCTCTCTTAATGTCAATACAATATGCTTTATTGACGAGTGTGACAAAAATGAAGAAGAACAAAGGTATCAGACAAGGAACGCTTGTGCCGAAGTTGACCGTGTGTTTGCGTGTTAAAGTCTCTTCAACTCACACAGGAAACAACTTAATGAGTCCGGTTTAAGCTTCATCTTTTTAACGCTGTACTATTCATTAGCAATGACAAGACGAAACCGGCCCGGGGGCATCGGTGTGTGTGTGTGTGTGTGTGTGTGTGTGTGTGTGTGTGTGTGTGTGTGTGTGTGCGTGTGTGTGCGTGTGTAATAAAATCTCTAGTTAAGCAGCCAATTAGACCCTTCATCCTTAGACAGAGTGCAGTGGTTTACTCCTCTTATCTTCCCACTAGACTCATTGTACAGCAGCATAATGGATGTATTTTGGTGAGAGAGAGAGAGAGAGAGAGAGAGAGAGAGAGAGAGAGAGAGAGAGAGAGAGAGAGAGACACTAGCGTGTGATATGTGACGGCATTTTAAGAAAAAGCGACTGATATGACAAGTCAGAACTATAATGAAGGTCAATGAAGCCCTGGACATTTTATAGACACACACACACACACACACACACAGACACGCACACACACACACACACAACCTCACCCTGACTCACAAACACAATGACATTTCAGAGGTTAATAGCGTGCACAAATGCCTTACGCTCCCAGTCATTTGTCAGCATTAGCTTTCTAAAAAGGGATACTTCACTGATATGAAAGGGGACTGGCATTTTACACAGCCAGGGCCATTCATTATTAACAGCTGCCATGGAGGGAGGGAGGGAGGGAGGGAGGGAGGGAGGGAGGCAGGGTTATGAATCAGTGATGACATCTGGAACGCCACAAAATACTCACATCGGGCGTGAATTAAAATTCACTGATCACATGTCATGCAATATTTATTTACAATGCTGCCTTTTGAAAACGTGTTCAGCTGTGAGGCGGTGCTGTCGAAGCCAAGACTCAAGATCATTGCACATTCAGGCCGCAGTTTCGAGTCGGTTATGTCTCATTTTTAATCACGGCACTCAGATCGAGGTTTCTAGTTCGTATCTGATGTATGTACCCAGAACTGCCTGGGAAGCAGTATTAATACTCAGGATTATACTGGTGAAACACAGTCATCTAAACCATTTCAGCATGATGTGTATGCGTTTGAATTTGTGACTGAAACAAATCTGAGCAGTTGACAAAACAATATTATCTTGAAGTCCATTTAGTTTAGCATTTAATCAGAACTCATTAACTCAAGTTAAGAGTTCATCAGCCTAGTTTCCAAAATGGCCACACACAAAACACAAATCAGCTTTTGCAGCTTTGAATAATATTATTTTATCTACCAATTATTTTCTCAATGAATGGATTAATCAATGGCTTATGAAATAAACAATATATTTACATTGGAGAAGCTTAAACTATCACTACGTTTTGCATTTTTGCTTTAAAAATGTACATATCGGTTGCCAAAATAGTAACTTTCTGTCAATCAACTAATTGTTTCTGCTCTTAATCGTTTGTCAGCAGCTGTTTCCAAAGGTCAAGAATGAGCTGATTATATACATATGCTGCATACGGAGCATGTAACATTAAAAGCACCGCCACGCCTGCCCGAGCTTCCCTCACACTGCATATCAAGAAGCCTGTTTGCATAGATCACCTCTGCATCACCAGTGCAGGATGGACGGGTGACTGGTTCAGGATGGAAATCACCCTGTGTGTCGAATCTGACGTCCTGTTGTCGGGCAATTAGGCTTCGCTCCTCTTTCCCCCCTAATGGGTCCGTGTATCCGTCCTGTTGGGAAGATGATGGAAGACGCACCTAGCAGCTGGCTTCACAAGATCAACACGGCCATCGTTCACACACACAAACACACAATGACAGGAAACAATTTGGCAGCTCACCGGGCAAACTGGTGGTTATTGGACAATATACTGTAATGGTCATCAAACATCACCATCAGAAGCTATAAACACCACCTTTTTCCTCACATCAAATCTATTGTACAACCGCAGCAATAAAGAAACAGTTTTCCACAACCACAGAAAATACTGGTTTCTGATTGGCTGCCAGGCGTCTATTAAAATTGTGCATCAAGATACCTCAAACACCTCCAGTTTAGAGATATATAATAAGTGCTGGTAACTATAGCAACAGTACTTCTGCTTCTCCCAGCCATAACTTTTTTTAAGAACTTTCACAGACAAAAATAACTTTTAGTGGGTTTATTGCAACTAAAGGTGAAGAAAGAGTAACAATAACAAGAGTGACAAAAACAAGAAGTTGGGATGAAATAAAACTTTTAAACCTTTTCGATCACATGGAAACATATTGTAAACCTATTTAACAACATGTGCTGAAAACCAATTTTATATCAAAATCAAATCTCTTTTTCTTCCAGGAAAACAAAATATAACACATGCTCACAATGCTGGCAACCAATTTCAACCAATAATATCATCCCAACGTTACGGCACCTGCCTTTTCTCACTCGGGAAGCTCCACACTCAAATTTAACATCTTTTAAGATCCCAAGCAGACTTTTATTTTCTTGCCATTGTTTGATTTTTCATCCACTTTCTGACTGCTGACATTTGAACCAAATTGAAATTCCCTCTGTGATTTTGGGCAAACAACATTCATGAATAGGTGTGATTTCCTGAAGCGCCTTACATCCTCACATTCCTCTCCAAACAACAGCTTTCTCTATCTTTTCCCACATCTCCTCAGCTCCCCGTTGTCCTCCATCTGTCATCATTCATTTTGGGAAAGGACAACCAGTTTACATCTATGAGTAAATTAGTGCTCAGACTCAACAATACAGTAACACATAACAAGACGGAGAGAGAAAGACAGAGAGACAGCTGCAGAGGGGGTAACATGAGAGAACCACGCATTGCTGGGAGTGAAAATCGGTGGAGGAGGAGGGAGATGAAGCCCACTCGGGCTCAGTTGTAATGTATTATGTATCAGAATGGGCAGACCAGCAGGAAAAAGCATATGAGGAAGTGTATTCTCATATCCTCCAGTGTGATGCGAACAAAGAGGGCTTCATACATGATAAAGGCGTGAACTGAACTTTGCATTTGTAGAGCCAATTATTTTATTTTATCAATTTAAAAAAAAATGTTTTAAGTACTTTAAGCATCTGATTTTGATTTTCGCTACATGTCTCTCTTAATATCCATCATACGATGCATATTCTCAGGGGTGTCTGACATCTTAAGCTTTTGAGTAATTTAAATGTTTCAATTATATACTGTATTTAAATGCAGTTCCTATTGTGAACAGTTGGTGTCGCCATCACTAGAATATCAGTCACCAGATGAACCAGAGCCGCCGGCTGGGTGGTGCGATTGATCTTATCGATCAAGAGGGCTTAATGAACTGGAGTTTGGGACTTTCCCGACGGTAATCAATGCGTAATATTGATGCTGGCTTAGTTCAGGGACGTCCTGGAGTTCATTTTTGTAACACCTCACTTCTCCAGTTGATCCCAGAATCTGAGCATGTTGCCTGGAACAGATGCACACATAAAAATCACTTGTTCGGGAAAAAACTCCTCAGGAAATGATCTCTCGTTTCCCTCAAAGCGACCGTTTCTGTGAATTACGTGAATGTGCTCACATCACTGATCACAGAACTCGAACCGGCGCTCCGTCATTGAGAAGGATGTTCACTTGATCTCATGCCCTTTCTCTGTTGATGTGGACGGAGTAGACGGAGTAGAGTAGGACAGCTGCAGCGTATTGAAATACAAAGTGATGAAGTCGCCACCTGCAACTCCTCCACTGAGATTTGGAAAAAGCTGAGATTTCCCCAGTCGTGGCGTCTTGCCAAAAGCATTCTCCCTTTATTTGTCCCTACATGACAGCAAAGGTGTCCGAGATAACTGATCCATCGCTGCTGCAAGCTGACCGGACAGCCATTCTTCCATCGAAGGCATTAGAAGTGATATTTACTGGAGAGTGAAATTGAACAGTGATAAAAAGCCGCTTACTGCAGATTCCAGTCTACAGCACAAAAGAGCTTAGAAGCTGCTCATTAAGAAGTATCTTGAATCAAAATGCTGGTGGCTATTTTTTATTTCTCATCTAGCCCTTTGGACACCCTGGTTTTGAGCTCATTGCGTCAAGTGCTGTAAACTGCAGTAGACGGCGTCTTCTGGCAGCAGAGAACCCAACTAAGTCGGATACGGGGACAGTGAAGATCAGTTTGCAGTGATTAATTAGCTCCCTTAAAAAAGACATCAAGTAATAACTTTCATCTGAGTTGTGATTAAAAAAAGAGGCGTGACATGCTGTTAGCGAGCGCTGAGACTGGGAACAAAGGAACAGAGGAGGTGAGAGAGAAAATAGGGATGGGGGAGAGACGGAGGGGGAGATGCACATCTGGAAAGCCTGTTACTCGTTAGTCCACATGTCCTTTCCAAACTCTTCATCCCGTCCATAAGAACGCTGACTGTCCCCTTTCTTTCCCAGTGATTCTCTCATTTAAAAGTACCGACACAAATAGCAATGTCAGATACATCAAACCCATTTACGTCCTCCTGAAACAGCATCAGCACTGCAGTGACTTTCAAATGCTTTCACTTCAGGGGCAATTACAGCTGTATTTATCGTTTCATCTACCAGCTAATGGTTTGGCTCTTGTAGTAAATTTCATTTGATAAATGTGTCAACTCGGATTTTTGCTGATTTTTGTTGCTGTGTTCATTTAACCTTCACGTTTCTTACTCCCACTGTAGCCCAAGGAAGCCGACCGCTTCCTGCAGCCAGCCGATCAGGCAGTTCAAGCGAGCGATAAACAGGGCGGCGGGAAAATGAGAAGTCAACACAGCACCATCAACAAACATGAGACGGCACTATGATTCAAAGAATGCCGGCTCCAATCACAACTAAATCCAACTCCTCATTACCGGCTACCAAACTGTTGAGGATATCAAAGCAGCTTCCCCAGACTGCCTTGTTAGGGACCCGGGGAGCTCTGCCCCCCCGATGCAATTTCACTCCGGAGAAAAACAGGTGACGGTGCGACACACACAATTCCTCGTCCTGATTGAAAGGCAAAAGGCGAGGATGAAAGAGGCAGACAGTCGAGCAGAGAGAGGCAGAGCGAGGAGTAAACCGACTGATGCAGATGCAAAGAGAAGAGAGAAAAACACAGATTACTGGAAGTGATGGGGTAAAAAAACAAAAAGACAAAAGAGATGAAAGCAAGCGTGCCCCCTCTTAGACATCAATCCACTCCGCTGTGAGGAAGCTTCTCAACAAACAGGGAAAAAAAGACTTTAAAAAGGTGCAATGGGGGCCATCAAAGACATAAACTCTCCAGAGAAAAGAGGCTGGAGCTATGAAAGGCACACAGACTCTCTCCACACTTTGATGCGGAGGATGCTGCACCTGGAGACGTCGGGCCGGACCGTGACACACAGGGACACCTGTCGGCTCCACGTGGAGGCGAACAAACATGGACGTCATCTGGATGCATGCAGCATCCCGGCACATGAACCGCAAACAGGCTCGCGCTTTACATCTGCTAACTCACATCCAGCTGTGTGCACACGGACGTACGCTTGCAGTGCGTTTGTGCAGACATGCGTGAACACATGCATGTGCAAACAGCACATACACCCCTGCTAAACCCCCTGCTGGCAGTAAAACAAGGGTTTGAATGCTCGAGTTGACTTGAAAGGGAAAAATCAAAGAAAGGAAAGGGAGGAAAAAAAGATAGAGGGCGGAATGAAAGAGAGGTAAAGAAAAGAAAGAGAAGAGCCTCTGGGCAGTTATGACTATGTGAGTGAGTGAGTGAGTGAGTGAGTGAGTGAGTGAGTGAGTGAGTGAGTGAGTGAGTGAGTGAGTGAGTGAGTGAGTGAGTGAGGACTACAGGCATGATGGGAGAGGTGTGAAAGGTGACCAGTTGGGGGTCACGATACACAAACAGATGCTGACAGATTCACACACCAAGACTCTTATTTGTCTTGACAGCACGGCAGCCAAATGAGCATCAACTCGAACGAGAAGCTTCAGATTCACACCGCAGAACGCCGTTTGCATCCGTCTTCATCTGCGTGTGCATGTGTGTTTTTAATGGTGTATGTCTCCGTGTTATAACCGGGAAGTTAGTCCACCTGGACTGTATTCCACAAGCCTTTAAATACAATATGCAACTGTGTGTGTGTGTGTGTGTGTGTGTGTGTGTGTGTGTGTGTGTGTGTGTGTGTGTGTGTGTGTGTGTGTGTGTGGAGCCTGCATTTTTATGTAATTTCTTCTTTAGCACACATACGTGACCCGAGGCCGGAGCATAGTGTTCCTACTGGAAAACAAGCGCAGGTCAAGGACAGGCTTTGTGTGTTTGTCCGGGGGAAGGTTTTACCACTGTGCTGCATGCATTCCTTCTAAAATCTGACAGAAAAGTTCAAACAAACAAAAGCCGTCTCCAACCTCACATTGCATTTGAGCCCCGAAGTGTTACCTCGCTTCAAAACAGTACAGCGCTCACCAACACAGCCTGCCTCGCATTCATGCCGTTAAGCAAAAGGTTTGTAAAGCAGCGTATGAGGTGATCCATGTCGAATATACTATGGTTATAAAACATATTAGCTGTTATTAGGCTGGATTGACAACTGGGATCATTTAAATTATGTATCACCACGTACCTCCTTCCATGCAAAATACTCAATACTGAAATATGTGGACTGTAACACAATGCCATGGCCATCTATTTTTGGTATCTGTATGCAGTCGTCCTTATACCGAGTGACTGGCCGCTGCTTAAACTGACTACACACGCGGAAAAGATTATTATTCTAACAAATCCTGTGCTTAAAGTCAAGGCATCAAGCCTCTGAAACGGTTCTATTAATGTGACTTGAAAGCCTCTCGTAGAAGCACTTAACATTTCTGTCCATCTGTACGCCAACCTCAGAGCACTCTGTGACAGCGTGGTATACACAGTCGGTTTAGTTTACATACTGTCCATCCCGTGCTTTTAAAACCGCCGGCTTCGTCTGGGAGAGACTCCATGTCCTCGGTGGACCACCGAGTGACTGGCGCATGTGCAGACTGTGTGTGATGCCGGCTCTGTGGTCCTGTCTGCAACGCCTCACCTCAGCTCAATGTACTCAACATAACCCCGTGTTGTTTTCCACCTAAAAATACTGTGTGTGTATATATATTCCACAGGCTTTTCTCTCCCAATATGAGCAGCTGCTGCAGTGTTCCCTACAGCAGAGTTTACATGTACAACACATTTTTATCCCTTCTGTTTGTTTTTAATTCATCTTTCAGTTGCATGAAACATTCTTTGACTCATTTTCTACGTATTAATCGGCAATTTGACCAATTAGTCGATTCATCTAAATGATTAATGTTCCCACGAAAAAAAACTGCCATTTTAAAGCAATTGTAGCATCTAGTCGACCTTTACTGATTTCCTGAATCGATTCGTTTCTGATTCACATGGTCACATTCCAATTCATTAAGCAATTTTTCAGGAGAGTTTTTTCAGAACCAATTTGTTTTGGTTATGAAAAAGATTTTCACAGAACTAATGCTGCAAATTGTACAAAAATGGAACTCTCTAACATGACGCATTATTTTAAATATTAATTAGACATAAAACATTGACCCCAAAGCAGTCACACTAATGCACTTCCTATTTAACATGACCTGAGAGACCTGGAACGATGTCACATGATGAGAGGTGATAGTCGGGTACCAATCTGTTGAGAATTTGATGGTAGATTGACTGCAAATGTCTCCTCCAGTGCGGTTTGGGCTCGGACGTCTTAGCTGATAGATTTTCTGGGAGTCTGGTTAAATGGGTTGGAGATTTGTGGTTTATAACCATGAAGCTTTGCTTTTTGTCCAGCTCTCCTCTGACCTCACACTTTTTAAATTCAAAATGACTCCAGAAATCTCAGAATATGGGGTGTAATTTCAGACCCTCACCTCCTTCATCAATCAAATCTCTAAAATCACTCAAATAATAAATGTCTTCTCACCTTGAAAAGGCCATTCACTTTCTCCCAGTCTTGATTACTGTGTTTCCTTGTATTCTTGCTGTTATTAAAAAGCAAAAACATCCATCTCCTGTCTTCAACTTGTCCGATACGCAGCTTTTCACCCTGGTTCAGATTAACAGCGCTCACTGCTTACATCTAAAGCCTTACATGGCGGTGGTTCTGGTTTCGTCGACTCTGTGATCTTCCAGCAGGGGACTTTTGATGACCACGTTTCTGTGGTCAGGCTGTGATCGCCCTGCCTGAGGATCTTAGGCGCGCTCAGTCTGCATGTTTTCCCTCTTAAATCCCTCCTCAATGCTATTTTTAATGCAACAGGATTTTCACAATCTATTTTTATTCTTTCTCATTTCAACAGCTTGACGACTGTCTTGTGTTGTAATCTCTTTTATTCCTTCCTGTCACAGTTGTATTAGTTCATTGTGTCATGGTTGATTATTCTTTTCCTTTATCTTTTGGCTCATAGATCAACCTGCTGTATTTGTTGTCTGACTGAACACCGTTGTAAATCACTTTGTAGTTGTTGACAGAAAAAGTACTGTTAATACATGTATTATTACTGTTTTAATGTTAGTAGTAGAAGTATTTGTAGTTAAATATAATGTCTGAAAACATGAACATGAACATAGTTGTTTGGTAATCCTGGGTACGGACAGAAAAACTGCACATCAAACTGCACCAAAAACAACATCATCGGTGCAGGTAAAGAGGGATGGGATGATATACGATTTTATCGTGCATCATATTAATCAATTCCATTATCAAGATACTCATAAATATCTTGACTTGAAAAAGCTGTGTGAAATGTAACGCGACGTCGTACCATTTAAAGAGTTTTAAAGCATATGTTGATGATTTTCATGAATTTAAATTATTCACAATCACACCGTCCCCTCCTTACAGGTACAAATTTAACACAGGTATCACCGAAAACCTCAAGGTGGCGCTGTTCTACCACCGCGGTGAGGAAGTTTCTATACCGCTGCAGCCCTAATCACTAAAGCTAGCAATAGTGCTGTGTTTCAAATTGGGATGATAATTACCTTCATAAACGTCACCTATTGTCATTGGGTCAGTACGCAACCATATTCACGTGTGAAAAGAGGAAGAAAAACCTCCAGTAGAAATGTTGGTCACATGTCACACTTGCAGTTAAAACACACCTCCGACGTTTATTCACAAATGTGCAATGAATACAATGTAATACATAAAAGAAATGCTTGCAAGACCGTAAAAGACAAAAATACAGGCGGCTCTCAAAGGAGGAAAACACTAGATTCAGGACTGATGGAATATATTATGCCTAAGTCGGGTAACCTGTGACACCATTAGTTGCCAGGCAACATGGACAACCCTTAGATGAAACACCTGCCCTTCATCTATCACGCAGCCTTTTCCCTTCTCTGTCACACCTGTCTCACCCTCTCCCCGTCTGTCTGGCGGTGACTCTGAAGGTGGAAAGTCGGGACAGGGGAGTGAGAAAACCAGACAGGAAGGATGAATGGGGACGACGGCGCACAAATGAGGCGATGAAGAGAAGAGGGAGTCAGTCTGTCGGAAATGATGAGCGAGTAAACCGATGCAACAGGAGCCACGGACGCCGAGGACAGAAACGGTCAATAGCGTCCATGTGTTGAACAATCATCGCCTTGTTTCCATTTGGCAATCAGCCGTGAGGTAGCCTGCAGACGGATCTACAACAGCTACGACAGAACGTGTGTGTGCATGAGGGCCTGATGGGTTCATGTATGTGGCGTCTATACAATGTTCATACGACTCATTTCATTGACCCCTACAAGCATCACAAAACCCCCCCGAATGTCCCAAATGTGACTCTTACAGTCCGTCGCTGGCGTTATCTCTGTGTGAGTCGATCAATAGAGCCGATCGATTAGAAAAAGCCCTGCAGTCAGGGCAAGAGGAACCGGAGCACAGGAACACATTCTGCCACTCTACTGTAGAGGCACGATACCGGCAATAATAACCACTGTAACAACGTCAATATAACGTTGGCCATCAGGCAGCTAAAACTACAGCAATAAAACAATGACTTTATAACAGGAAAGATGCATAAAGACTACAAACCACTAAAGCAATGACAAAATAAACGGAGGCATGGGAGTCGCTGACCACGGTGCCATTTATGTCCAATAACTTGCACAAACTCAACACAAAAATGTTGTGAAAAGCTTTGGTTGGGTTTTTTTCCAGGCATGAAAAGCCGAATGTGAGAGAAGTAATCTCTTGTCGCTACACTGTAAATCTGTGAAATGTTGAGCAGTGTGAGATGGATGTTATTCTTTGTGTCTGTCAGTCTGAGAGTCATAAATAATTTACTTCAGTCATCACGTGTCATTTTAATCTCCCACTTCTCGTCGGCCTCTTCTTCAAATAACCACTTTTTTATTCCACGTGGATGACGCTGCGACTAGATTTACTTTTACGACCGCCGGGTTTTTAAGTGCAAAAGAATAAATAACGGATCCGGTAGTCCTCTCTGCTTACATACTGCGACAATGACCCTGCCTCTGTCTGAAGCAAGACAAACACGTTGCCTGCAAAAACAAATGAGCGTAGCTGCAGTGCAAACTAAAACAGCTGCTCACAATGAAATTGCAACGACCTTCAAACTTAAAGGAGCGAATGCATTCAAGCGTCGTAGAGTCCCACCGGAGCAACACAGACAAACTCCACAAAGTCTGCACGTAAAACTTACAATCTTAGACCTAAACCTGCCCGAAAACATACATGATCATGTTACGATTTACTCCTATAAGTCAAGAGGACACACACACACACCTCAACTGCCTATCAATGAGGTCTCGTCTCGTCACACACACACACACACACACACAGAGGGGCTGCTGCTGTTTCCTAATTGAACCAAAGCTCTGTGTCCCAAACACAGCTGCCTCACCTCCCACGTTAATCTCTCAGGGGAGAGAGCACACACACACACACACACACACACACACACACACACACACACACACACACACACACACACACACACACACACACACACACACACACACACACACACACCTCCATGACGCTCTACATTTGCTTCGATCGTCACTTTTGCGCATGACAGTCACGGCATGGAGATAAATGTGTGTCACAAACAGAGTCTTTTCAAAGTAAACCGGAAGTCAGGTTGACAAACTGTCAACATTTACGTTCGGTTCCACGCGGCTCACGAGCAGCGGCCTCCTGGAAAGCCGTGCGACACGTCCACATCCGTCAACTGCTCCGCCCGTCACGCAGCGGGCTGGATGCGTCGGAAACGCATGCTGACAAGCTGAATGAGAGCCGGTGTCATGTCAAGACGCCAAGGAGCACCAACCAAGCCGCAGTATTTTGACACCTTGACAGAGAGAAAAACACCTTAAGAAACACACACACACACACACAGTTATGGCTGCCCACTGGATTACTGTATGCAGCACAAATGTGACCACATACACACACACACACACACACAGGTTCTATACAAAGGCACACTTATAAACACACACACACACACACTGGGGCAACAGTCCATAGAGATAAGGATGCTGACAGGAGCTGCTGGAGCCGTCTCTCACTCACGCACACACACACACACACACACACGATATCGTATTGACTATAATTCACTCCCTGGAGCTGTACACTTACCCTGTCATATTAGGGATTTTAATTCCTGCTTAAGTTTTAGTCAACTTGTAACTACATTTAAATCAAGTTTATGTTAATTGTTTTTGTTGATTTGTTTTAATGACTGTTGCTGGTGTATGCTTTATTTAAAAAAACAATAAAGTAAATTAATAAAACATATTTGTTACATTTCATTTTACAAAGTTGGGTGATTAATGTTAAAGTAAAGCCTGATCTACAGCTTATTAGTTAAAACACTGTACTTGTATTGGCTAAAACCAAAAACACCTCATCGGTGCGTCCTTATTTCATAAACTGAATTTCATCTAAACCTTCCTCCAACCTCCACTCTGCAGGTTTCCTCTTAAGCCCGCAACATATGAAACCTTAAGCTCAACCTAAGTGTAATTCTAGCCTCAGGCTTTAAAATGATGCTTCCTAATAAGGTGTGAGAAACTGTCATCGCAAGTGACCAGCTGGCCAGGTTTTCTATTTCTGTGCAGAACCCACAATAGAAGCAACGGAGATGGCAAACATTCTTACACCATTTCTAGACAAAGACTGCAAAAGCACACACTCACATTACTGCAGACAAAAAAGGTCAAATTAATGAATACGATAAATATGTTATAAATTATAATAAAGTGTCCGATCACAGCTGTACGGTGGATCTAAGGGGGATTCATATACAGTATATACAGTACACTCCCAGGATTCCTCTTAAATCTCCAAACGTCTCAATCTGGAACTAAACCTGCCTTGATTGAAAATGTAAACGTTCGTGTTCATGTACATCGTAGACCTGCAGCAGCTTCACAGTAAAACTCTTCCACCACCTCATGCAAAGTCCCATTAATGAAATGATGCTGACTCACATTGTGCACAGCGTCGATTGGGATTATCTCAGTTAAAGTCCCAGTCGGCAAGTCTGGCGGATGGAGGGCACTTTGTCAGATTTTGAATGTTTACAACTCTCACGCTCCTCCCCCACGACCACGGAGCTCCTTCCCCTCGACTTCGTGCCCTTTGAAATCCCTTAGATCACGCCACCTTTGAAACGCGGGTCCGATGTTGACTCTGGTTTTATTTTTTTCCTTATTTTCCACCGGTGTTTTCTTTTCCTTGGTTGTTTTGGACCTCCTCGTTTCATTTTTTAACAAGGAATTGGAAGCTTGTTGCTACTTCCCTCTGCCTCCCCCCTGTGATAGTGGTACGACCCGAGGGAAGAGGGGCTCTGTGTGTGCACGAACACAGCCCTGCGTGCTGATTGGACAGGATGATCCGGGCTCTGTCGATTTTTTTGCAAAACAAACAACAGGCTCTGTGCAGGTAGAGGCGCACTTTTTTTTCTAAAACCGGATGATTTATGTTGTTCTATCAGAGCGTAGTGTCGGCTTCAGTGAATATGATCAAAAAAATGTTGCCGACTGGGACTTTAAATGTAAAATCTAACGGGACGGAGAAACCCTGTCAACCACTCTAGTGATAGAAAATCTGTGTTTTTTTTGCGTCTTTGTTTGTCTTACTTTCACGTTCATCTGCAAATGTGGACAGTTGAACCGGCTGAAGTATTTCCAGCGTGTTCCAACATGTTAAACATAAAAATAATTCTACAAAACCACCACACAACACAGTGTTTGTATCATTTACTTCTCCGTTTGGGGGCACGGTGTTTGCTAGCAGTTTGCAAAGAGCCAATTTCATTCATGATGATTTAATAAGCAGCTTTTATATATGGTGCATCAATTGGAGGCACTGGACAACTCAGGAAATCACTGGTGGATTACAAGACAAATCAAGGAGAACCAAACAACGCCCAAACTAATGATAAAGTGGATTTCCACCCGGTTAGTGATCGGGACATTTGCATCGCATCTCGTTATATAGATTACACTCTGTTTCACTGCTTGTTGGCATTGCTAAATGAGTGCATCCATCCGTGCCGTCTGGCTTAAATACACACACAGAGCAAAATACCAGACTTGTAATGGCATATATTTAGTGTACTTGGCAAGGGAATGTAGTCATAACACTTTGAGCCATCAGGCAATTTATTTGCTTTTATTTGCCTTCTAGATTTCCATCATAAACACTCCAAAAATATGATTATTAACCGCGGCTCCTTAGATATAAGGAGCTGCATTAGATATACACTATTAGAAAGGGGGGAAAATAAGTAATTTCTCAAACACGTTTCCTATTGCTTCCATCTTTAAAATAATTATGGATGTAAAACAAGTAAACAACGATTAATGGCAAATAAATTACATTAAATATTTGTCCCCAGTTAAGGACAACTTGCCGAGCACCTATATCAATGTAGTTGGATCGGAGGAATAAAAATCGCTACATGGATATAGTAGATGAATCGTTACACCCCTAATGTTTACTATGTTAACTGAGGTAAACAAGTGAGAAGTAGGGTCATGTTCTCATAGACAATCTGACTTGTCGCCCCCTGATGGCTGTTAGAAAGAATGCAGGTTTAAGGCACTTCGGGCTTGGCTTCACTCGGCTTTAATTGATTTATTAATGTTATTATTGAGAGCTGCTGAGAGCTGTTTGGATTTGAGATCATCTCTCAGCAATAACCTCAAATCCAGGAGAATTTCCATCTCCTGGATGATTTAATGATACAAGGTTTCTGTTACGTTATGTGGTTGCAAGTCTTTTCAGCTATGTTTCTGAGATGTAAAGTTTGTTCCTTCAGTTTGGTGTGGCCAGAGGCACAGAGTGCTTCATCTTTGAAATCAGGAATAAAACATTTAACTTATTAATTCACTGAAGACCCAAACCCAGAATCTCAAACTGATTAAAACCACTGAATATATTATCAAAGCTGTAGAGTGCTTCTATCATAAACTGATTGGGACCAGAATATTGAACTTGGTTTTTGAATATTTTTGGCTCTTCTCACACTTTTGACCTTTGGCCTTTTATTACAGATACAGATGTATTTATTTTGAAACAGACAACTTTCCTACTGATGATTCAGCTGGAATGGCTTGGCGACATCCATGCTAATCGCCTTATGATAGTCATGCAGAAAATTAATGCAACCAAATATTCTTTCAGTTCAGTAATTCAAAATTAATTACATGCTTGATTTGCACATTGACTAGAAGACAACAGTCCTCAATTCAAATTAAACCATGCATGTTTATTTAAATAGAAAAAGTTAGTGATCTTTGTTATAAACCTACCCCAAAGTAAACATTTCAAGTACATGCGGTATGTTGTGCTTTAAGCTGAGCACCCGAGATACAATTCTGGGCTCAGAAACAGGGAATCGTATGCAGATAAATCAGCGTATTTAATGCTTTTAAACCAAAGATTTTTGCTAGAGCACACATATTCTGTAGATCCATAAACACGCATAAACACATGCAACTCACAATGGTTTCTCTCTGCTTTCACTGTATCGCCCTCTTCCCTCTCTGTCTGAATATTTTAGTATTGATGAGCCCATTACTGATGATAGCACAGTGCAACGTCAGCATCTCTCTCTCTTTTTCTCTCACACACACACACACAGCAGCAGAGTTGTAACTTGACTCCTAATGAGTGTGTGTGTGTGTGTGTGTGTGTTCAGAAGGAGGCCAGGGGATCCGACTTCCTGGCGTCAATCCAGTAAATAGCAATATTTTTCAGGCTGAAGACCGACCACGTGCACACGCAGCTTGCACACAAATACGCACACCCAAATGCCGATTACAAGGTCGATGCCTGTCGGCTGCTGAAATAATGCAAGATAAACAGAGTGCGTTGAATACCACCGTTTCTTCCTCAAAGGCTTTTCAAAAACAAACACACACACACTCAGCAGTGTGAAGGCAGAGAGAGCCTCAAACATTACACATCGATGGTGATCGGAGGTCGGATCTCAGACAGAATACACGGATTCCTGGAACTGTACAGCGTGGTCAATATTTCTGATGAGTAGCAGACTCTTAAAGCTACAACCCCCACAAAAAAACATCATCATGATAAAACACAATAGGCTGCCGATGCACCTCTAGGACAGGTTAACGTGATCACAAAGCTCGAGCCTGAGAGGATACTTATCCCCAAATAAAGGCAGAGACACGACATCTGCTCCTGCATTTCATGACAGACATCACGCGACGCGACCCTAACCGATCACTCGGAGCGACTCCAGCTCGAGGGGAGCAGGTGAGACCGGTTCCTGAAACTAATTGTACGTCAGAGATCACTGACGTCCACCTGGCAAGACTCATTATCCCTCCAACTCTGGTTATTTTCTCCTAGACTGGCCATCAAAACGTAAGGAGCTTAGTCTCTCCGGACGAGCACTGGTGAAGTGAATAAAAGCCATTATCCTTCAGTGGTTTCCCTTATTGAATTTAAACCAATAATACAAGGAGGGGCACATTAGAGGAGGGGTTTTCAACTTTGAGACAATATGGGGGTTGAAACTTGATATGAGGGGGGGATGTTGCTAATATTTTTGTGCAATCAGCGTATAACAGCATTACAATGTTATTATCTGCAAATTCAGCTACGAGAGAGGGAGAGGGGATAATTGCAACCATGCCCTGAAGGAAGCTTTCACCACGTATACATACAGATAGATAGATAGATAGATAGATAGATAGATAGATAGATAGATAGATAGATAGATAGATAGATAGATAGATAGCAGTAGATTTAATTAAATAAAGCAGGCGCTGCATGTTTACATGGCAGACTGAACAACACCACATCACCTCTCTGAGACTGGAAGCTTCACAGAGGTATTATGAAACGCCGGGCCGCCTTATTGCATTATAAGGTTGGTTTCTGACTCCGAGATGTAAACTTTTCATGAACGGCCTCAGGTTCAAAACATTTGGTTCGCACCGGAAGCCTTTTTGTAAACTCTGAGTTTTGGCGGGTTCTCAAAGTGGGAAACTGCACAGTGGGGGCATTTCATGTCAAGTTCTATAAAGCTTATAAAGACAGCTTTATTAATGTTCCATGAATCCTAGTGCTTTATAGATGACTTATTACTACAAATGTGGGCTACGAAAATCTCTGTGGTTGGTGTTTCTTTTTTAATTATTTATCTATAACAAGATGGCAATAAAGCCCTATTCCACAAGGTATGTCCAATGGATCAAAGAGAATATCTCAACCCAAAGCTTTTCTTGTCATTTGCTCTATAAGGCAGCAACAAATTATGTATTAAACATTAATAGCGCTTATAAGCATTTTATATATTGATGCCATAGAAAGTGTCAGATCAGGCCACACACTATTTTAGGATAATGTGGTTTGCACACAGTAAGCACCTTTTTTTTTTTTTTTACATAGCTATTGCGGAATGCAATTAGGAGCGAATGCATCTCCCAGCAGGGATATTAGAGGGAGAGCAGCCTATCAGAGAAAGCTGCTGTTCGGATACCAAGGTCAATAAACTCCCAGAAGACTCACCACGAGAACATCCAAGTGATATCACGGTGTGATGGAGGTGAGCTCGTTACACACCGGTCTACACTGACAGCAACATGCACGGATCAAACGGGCGGGCTGACGGCAGGTCCCGCTCCCTGCACCCGCAGCGCCACCAGTCTGCCTCCGGATCAACGCTATAGGCGCCATGTGCGTCGTTCGGTTGGTGCGCGGCGCGCACAAGTGGCGAGAAACACAACACACATAGTTGTTAGACACACACACACACACTTACATCTCGGAGGACGGCGGCTGACTACGGCAGAGGAGCGCGTGTCCGCACGCTTGTCCCATCGCGCATCCTGCCTCGCGCCTCCCCGGTTCACCCAAAACAGCTGCAGTCAGGAGGACCTGGCGGGCGAGGTGGAGGAGAGGAGGAGGAGGAGGAGGAGGAGGAGGAGGAGGAGGAGGGGGTGAAGGAGGATAGACGGTAGATGGATAAATGGTTGGTTGGATGCGAGTGTGTGCGCTCCGCTCGCTGTCTCTCCCCTCCGAAGCCCGTCTCCCTGCCTCCCTCGCTCCGCTCTGCTCTCCGCTGCTGTCTCTCCTCCACAGCTCGACAGTGCGCGCGGATTGGACGGGACCCGGTAACTGATACTCGAGCGGTGGTGAGCGAGGATAAATAAAACAAGGGGGGGGGGGGAGTCGGCGGCTAGTTTAACGCTCTGCGCCACATGGACACATCAACAGTCAGAAGATGCGTCGGTCAAACCGCACGTCACTTCTCCGCGTGCGCCACTCGTGTCTGCCTCATGCGCGAGCGCCAAATCATCCGTGAAAACGAAAAGTTGCGTTGTTGTTCAAATTCAACTGTGTGTATCTTCTTCACACCACTCGCTGCGCGTTTTCACGCAACTCCCTCCTCTTCCTCCTCTTCTTCCTCCTCTTCTTCCTCTCGCTGCTTATGAAGATCTGCAGGACAGGACGTGAACTTGTTCCCTCTCGCTTCCCCGAACGGCGGAGATGTCATCGGCTCTTGCTGGCAGCGTTTCCCTGTAAAACCACATGTTGCACCCGACTCCAGTGTGTCTATCACGGGACAAAGGTCTCAAGGTCCAACACGGATCTTCTGCCTTATAAGGCTATCCCAGTGGCACGCGCACAGGAGGGAGAGTATGCCTAGTGAAACAGGAGCCTTTTAAAAGTTTGTTGATGTTCAAGGCCTTTAAATATCCCAAAGGGCCTTCAGCTATCAGGGGTTTTACATTCTAAAGACCCAGTAAGGATTTTTTCTGGGCGACATATTCAGGCAAGACAAATAGAAAATCAGTATTTGATGAAAAGAAAGCATCTCCCCCCCCCCCCCTCCTCCTAGCCTGCAGCCTCGCTCCACCAACACAGGTGTTCTCAATTATGTTTGCCTGATTGGACCTCTCCTCGGGGCTGTGTGAGCATGTGCAGATTGTGATTGATTGACAGCCCGGTTCATCGTCATAGTAAGTAAGCAAGTTTCTCCAACTTGAGCACTCCGGCCAATCAGTCATAACTGCAAACACCTGTGTCAAATGCGCCTTTTTTCATGCTTTCAGTTTTAGTGACGGGGCTACACTTGCATACATATCTTAGATTATTAATTGCACCTTCATATTTTCCTTTAACTTTTTGACACAGATTAATACGTCTCCGTGGATGGGTTCTCTATTGCTACTAAATCATTTGCTAAGAGACCATGTAAATTGGTTTTAAAAATTGAAAGAAATTGTGCAATCTTGATTAGATAAAATAGGCAAATTTCAAGTCAAACATTACTGTGTCATTGCAAGAGTAGCACAGGTGCCACTAATGACATCATGTTCAGTCCATTAACGGTCTAAAGTGAGGTAAACATTTATCAGGGAGCCAATATGCACAAGCAGACCTTATTAATGTTATCAATTACACCTGTTGCTGACATGTCAAAGGTCCTGTATCCACCACACACTGAACAAACGTTGCACAGCAGCTTACAGCGCAGCACAGCGGATCACTGATCAACCATATCTCCGACAGGCTATTAAAGAAAGCTCAGGGGTCCAACCAGCATGAAGTCAGATGGAGGGATGGCTGATGGCTGGTGGATTACTTATCGTAAGCTTTGTGCTGTTATAGTGTGGCGATGAGAATGGAGGTCAGTTAATGGTTAATTCTAAGAGGTAAACTATATGCAATTGTTCACCAAAGGCAACCCTTTTAATTAAGAATGTGTGTGCAGTGCTACCATAAACACAAAGCACAGATGAGGCTAATGGGAATGTCATTCGTTTGGCAGGTATTTGCTCGTACTGTTAAGTATTTTGACCTGATGATGGCACCAGAGGAAAGGTCATCAACGTTGTTAGGATTGGGCAGCGAATATGCAGAATATTTTGTGTCAATCCATCCAATAGTTATTTAATTTAAGTAGATATTTCAGTCTGGACAAGCAGACACAACAAGCTGTAAATTGTACCTTTACAACAGTCAAGTGAAATCAACAAGACCTGTACACATTTATTGCTGCAATAATCTCACAAAAACGTCAAAATCCTAAAGGACTTGTGAGCTTTTCCCACATGGCCCTGTGGACCGAGTCAGGAAGGAAAGGGTCACACCGTCAGCACAGTCAAGAGGAGGCAGCAGCTGTAATGTGACAGCAGGGTCTGACCAATAAAGTGCAGTGAAGCTTATTTTTATAAGAGGTGAAGTTCTTGTTGTTCCAGTCTCTACTCAAACACACTGAGCGGAGCTGCTTCTGTAAATAGGATGAGGCCAGTGAGCAAAGCAGCGAGCCACATATGCTCATGACATGAAGCAACCCATTAATATGAACCCCGAACAGCCTCCCCCTCATTAAAAACTGATTTGTTATATAAGACAACAATTAGACTCTCTGCGCCTTAATCAACAAGTCAAATATATGATTTTTTAATCTGGCGATAATAAGCCAGACAGAGTCTGACATGTGCTTCAGGTTTTATGGCTCGGCGGGATCAATATCGCTACCAGACTCGGAGCTCGTCTTTGAGCGTCCCGCGGCAAGGTCTAATCAAGGCCTGTGAATCAGATAAGAGAAGAGCAAGACAGGACAACTCCCCCGACATCAATATTAAAGTTTAGTGACCCTGAAGCCCAAACGCTCCTGTTGTGACTTAACGAAAGCCGCACAGCGGAGAGAAACAGTGTCACGCTCCAGTCGTTTGAGTTCCAGAGTGTTACCTATCAGCTCCTTGACTTGATTACATCAGAACTCGATTAGACGTTCTGTCCTCAACCTGGAGTGTTTACTGACATTTATGGGCCGGACGGATCCACCAATCGTTAATACTTCCTGGAATTTGAAAGTGCCGACTGAACAGAGGCTTAATTATTTATGATCCTTTCTGTGCCCGTGGCCTGATTGGTAACAGCTCTCTGTTGAGCCATAATATCAGGGATAATGCCATCTTCCAACCGGCTGTGATACATAAACACGGTTTGGCGACATCGCTGTGCCTGCAGCAGACATATGGAGTGACAATATGGTTGTAAATATTGAGGCGTAAGAAGACAAAAGGACGGGGGTAATTAAAGAGTCCGGAAAGCTGTCGGTGAAAGGCAACCTGTGTGTCGCCCGTCCTTACCTGTCCTTCACAGAGGAAGATTTATGTGCTCTCTCAGTTGGAGCGGGATCAAATCATATGCTCGCAAAGCTGTGGATTATTTTTTTTTTCTCTGCTTGCTCATAGCTTATATCACTCTGCCTTGCTCGACTCTGTCCACTTCCTTTTCTCGACAAATAGAAACAAACTCTCCCAATCTCCCGGTCGGTGTTAGTGCTTGATTTTGACACAGAAAAACAATCCTACCAAGTAAGCTCCATTACCTCAGTCCGAACAGCCCCTGCACCTTCTCTTTCACTGACAAGCAACAAAACAGCAGCGTTTTACGTGGTGTCCTGGATGTAACCATTTCTGCCGGGCAGCTTAAACAACCTCTGAAAACAACACTGACATATTATCACCTTATAAGAGGACTTGGCAAAAGTGTAAGTAATAAATTCGTACCCATCAATAAACACTCCATGACATTAGTTATTACTTTGGCACGGTCTGAATCTGCAGTGGGAGGCTGCCTGAACTCTGACATGCCATCTAGCCCGTTTTTTGTTTCGTTTCGGAAGATGCCGTTGTAAATTAAGTATGTTGGTGTACAGCTGTTTTTGTTACAGATACGTCCTTTAATACAATACAAATCAATAAATATATGCATATTGTTACATCCCTAGATAGCAAACAATGAATTGAAGTCTAATATTAACTCTCCTTTTAGCTCTGTTTTTGGTACCCACCAACTCCTTGGGGAAATGTCTGGCCCTTCAGCTGCTAAATTAGTAGTCGCTGACTTTATCATAGCTTTTTTAATGACTACATTATTGAATCTGAATACAAAGGCCGATGAGAGACTGAGTTAAAAAAGTGAAGTTCCAGGAAGTTAAAGGAAGTTAATACGCTGGAAGACAATAAATGCTCTGTGGAGCCGATGGAAGTCTGATGATTATGTTCTGTGGCTTCATCACTAAGAGGAATCCGTTTCCCAGTAGTAGTCATTTGATCTACCGTACAAAATTATTGATTACCAAGAAGTTTGAGTTGCTTTGACAGACCAGAAAACTCACATACCAATAATGCAGACTTTAGCCCTGATCTTCCAGACGCCAACAGTCTTTGAGGCTCCGCGACAAAAGCCCCAGTTCAGAGTCAAATTGGTGCTCGACAGCTACGTGTGAATTGTTGAAACTGTTCAGGTGAGCCAAGAGCCTTGCCAATTCATCACATACACATTCCCGATATCTAGCAGGCTATATGTGGACCTGTCGGGGAGTCGGTCAAGGGGCGATACAGCCAATGAGAGCATAAGGTACTACTCACTAACATCATAATATATGGGTCGTTTTGAAAGGTACCGACAAACCACCTGACTTAACCTTTACCTGTGAGGATTTGTTGGGAATAAATTGACTTCTTCCAAAGAAAATGAGCTCCTGTTCGTCTGACACGCTTTTCAGACATTTCTCACTCCTAATATCTATCCCTCCTTATCTTAATCCCTTCCTTTCTCTCCCTGCTCTCCCCCTCTGTCTTCCCTCCCTCCATCCCTGCTGCGCTCACTCTAATACCTTTCCTGTAGCCCAAAATCCAGCTCCTTCCTTCGTTACTTCCTTCCCTCCTCTTCGTACTTCCTCTGTTTTTCCATCCTGCAATTCTCACCACTTGTAATCCTCACAGCATTAACTGGAAACCCTGCGGCCGCTGCCATCTTCACTTCATCTTTTGTGGTTTTATCGCAGCGAGTTGTAGCCCGGTGTTATCCTCAGCCCAGGGCTGAGTTTTCCCAAAACTAATTAAACCCCATCTCAAAGTGTTCATCCTCCACATTCGGATTGCCTTGCTCCAAATCAAGGCCGGTAAGCTTGGGGCTAAAAACACAGCCGGTCCACTTGAACGTGTCTTTTTTTTAAATCGTCCGGATAGCCGGGCTTCACTGGTTCGACATTACATTATGGTTCAAGTTAATTTCATCAGCCTCCGTAATGAACCGAGTTGTCTTGGGCTTGCGGAGTTCAGGCAAGTGGCAGTTTCATGAGAGAGCTCCCAGAAAGCTCTTCTATATTCCCCTACAGGAATTTGGTCCACCTGTTTTGAAGTCAAAACACGCTGGAAAGCGGAGAAAGGCTAGACGCAAATCCTTGCAGAGACCCAAAAAAAAGGATTGTGGAAGAGACGACTTCAATGACGTTATCGACCACGAGGCCGTGGGTAGCCTGCAAGCTAGCAACAGCGGCACACATGTTGAGATAAGACGAAGCCAAACAGCTTTTAGACACCTTTTCCAGACACATGAAAAGGATTTGTCTGACTGCAAGTTCAATTAATTCCCATGGATTTCAAAGATATGGTTGGTATTGGAAGCAGAACAAAGGATGGTGGACATGGAGGAAGGCGGTGCTGATGCTAAAGAGGCATTATGTTAAGTCCTACACATTTAGGAAGTAGTCAGACAAAACGGATGGATTTCAGAGCATGCTAACAAAGTATAATATACGTTCTTTGTATCAATACATTTTATTCGATGCCTCTCTTTCTTCTTGGGACTATTGGGAAAGTCACCCTTAACACAAAGCTAAGTACTGATAACATATGAGCTGTGTTGTAATACCTCTGGTAACATGTTCAGTTCTCCTGTTCCGTATTAATTATAATTAAAAAGAAAACCCATTTTTCTTGAAATACATACATGCTTGCAGTCAGTTGCATAATGTATGCACACGTTTACTGGACGTGGTGCAAGTGCATACGGCATTCCCGCATATTTCTCTATGATCTTTAAATGAGCTGACATTTCTCCGACCCCTCTAACTATCTAAAGAACATTGAGTTAATTATCTTACATCAGCAGGCAGAGAAAAAAAACATTAAAAATGACACCGGAAAGCGATGCTGGGCGCAAACTATGCAGCGGCTTTCTGCGAACGGGTTTTTTCTGTGTGCATATTTTAATTATTTCATTTTTTTGATGCACAACTTATCAGGGCACTAGAAGACGCTTAA
This sequence comes from Eutrigla gurnardus, assembly GCF_963514095.1. NCBI lineage: Eukaryota > Metazoa > Chordata > Actinopteri > Perciformes > Triglidae > Eutrigla > Eutrigla gurnardus. Next base: position 9,416,131 of record NC_139924.1, on the reverse strand, counting down.
ATAGCATAATTGCAAATCAAGCCTCAGACTAAACGAAACTTTGCTAAATTAAAGCTCAAAGCAGGTCACTGGGACGCCAACTTAACCGTGTTCCCCATCAGGCTTGTGAATGCACCACTGCAGGGTATTTTTATACGTTTACACTGATGTTTTATTTACCTCGCAAGAGTATTTTTGATACGTGTATGCTGAAGTGTATTCTAGGTGCGTATTTGTTGAATGTTTTTTTTGTTGTTGTTCCAGTCAATGTTTAGCTGAAATGGTAATAAATGATTGAATGTTGAATCTGCAGGCCATAACTGCTATGCGGTTGCATTTGGTAGAAATGAGTTATGTGTTTTCTCTCATGCTCTCATTGAACCTTAAGTAAACCACACTATCTGTGCTAGTCATATATGATTACAGCCTTTGCCATCCATCTTGGCATGGGAGGATTACAGTGACACGGTCGGCAAGGTCCAAGATTCTTTCAAAGGCAAACCACTGAAGCTCCTACCTGGTCACCATCATGAGTCACTCTGGATTAAAGAGTCCCTAGAATGTAAACTGTTGACTGACTGGTTTGTGTTGGAGCAGGAGACCCGAGGCAAACTAAAACGATGCAATGTCACACAGTACTTCACTTGAAATGGAAACTTCTCCGAGGCCATGTTGTGGAAAAAACGCCGACATTATTCAACAAAAACCTACAGTGTTTTGAGTTTGATGTCAAGCACAAAGCCAGCTGACCAGAGTTAGTCATGTGCCGAGTCCGGTTTGGCATCATTTTTACAGCGCGAGGGTGCATCCTTTTCATTCCCTTTGCTTGTGTCACATGATACAGCTTGAACATTTGTGGCGCAGCACCAAATGTTGTGCTGGGCTTTAACCTATTATCGGTGCAATCTCCTGAACCCTGTCGGGGTTAGCCCAGCTATCACGCGGCCTTTGAGTTTATTTAATTGTGCCGATCTCATCGTCCTCGGTGGAGTGAGCAGCTTTAGTGGACTTACAGTACGACCCCAGAGAGCTCTGGATGGGTTTGCAAATGCCTCGAAGACAAGACAAAAAAATGGGGCTTGATGAATTACTCTATTCTCCCCGGCCTACAAAAGAGAGAGAGAGAGAGAGAGAGAGAGAGAGCTGTCTGCATGCCCCATCAGCTGGGAGTTATGGTCACTCTGGCTGTCATAACATCCTCTATCTGACTGCATGCCCTCAGATGTCATTCCCACTGAGTTTGTTGTAAATGTGTGTTAATATCTGTGAGGGATTGTGTGTGTGTGTGTGTGTGTGTGTGTGTGTGTGTGTGTGTGTGTGTGTGTGTGTGTGTGTGTGTGTGTGTGTGTAGGGGCCAGATGGCTGCTGGCTGACTTAGCAGTGTGAATTAAAGGAAATCATTTGAGACAGTTGTGCTTCTGATGAAAGAGTGAATGCACACACATGAACATGTTGGCTGAATGTACATCGGTGTTTAGATTTACAAAAATCATGTTAACAAGAAATAAGCACTGATCATTTTCAGCCTCACCACAACACTCATCGAAATTGACGGTACGTTTTGATGCGTTACCAGTTTAACCCATTCAATCACTGGTTATCTCTGCGTGTCCCATCAACTCTACTGGGATCTCATGTGTGTTTCAAGCTTGATTATGTCCCACACTCCTGAAGTGGCACAGGTCAATGACGTGGCTTTACTGTCTGAGTGGAAGTTGAGTTACCTTAGATTGTTTTTTTATATATTTATTGGTCATGATATCTGCTGTCAGTTTAACCTCATAGATTGAATTGGTTATTTGAAAGACTGTGTAATGCATATTATAATAGATTTTTTTATTTTATATAACCCATCATATATCTTGGTTGCAATTCTTCACATTCACAGCGTGAAAACACAATTTTTGGTATGACTTACGCTCACTGGAAAGAACAAACGTCATCATGCGTCACTCCTCCACCTGTGATCTCCTGCAGCAACCTGAGTTTGGGAGCTCACTGTGTTCATTCATCACCTCCTGTAGCTCTTTGGCTTCCACCGTGTCCAGCACCGACCACCTTCTCAGCTGCTTCCACCACAGAGGTTTTAGAGCAGGCTCCATGGGATTAACTCTGCAGAGAGATTAAAGATGAAGCACGGTCCTCTGGGTGTTTGGGCCTAATGTGCCTAAAAAAAACCTCATCTATTGACAGTGTGTGACTTCTTTCTCTTTCCCCAGCATGTTGCAGTCAATCGATAGGCTAGAACCCAATAACCGACTTCCGAAGGTGTGCGGAGACAGAAGCAATCGATGTCAGGCAACCAGATTAAGACCACTTTGCGCATCACAGATTAACACCATCGAAGGCTGAACATAAACAATGAAGTGAACTGTGTCGAAGTAAGTGTTTTGTGCGCGACGTCACAGTATGAAAAAATACAAGAAGGACTGATCCTACTCACACACGTGGTGGCATTTGTTGGGAGAAAGAAAAGGGAAAAAAACCACGCGTCACACGTCAGCAGACTGGCGCGCGCACAACCAGCTCGCACAGCGAAACCATCGTAAGAGTGAGCGTGTGTTGAGGAATAGTAGTGATTTAGTAGTGAGAAGGGAACAACGATGGGGGAATGAGGAGAGAAAAGAGGATTATGTTCCAAATTCAAAAGTTGTGCCCACGTTAAGAAAGTTTGGAGAATCGTGATGGAAATAGACGGTCGGATCACCGCGTGTCTCTCTGTGTCTGAGGATACAATCTGTGTTATTTTCAGCAGCGCAGTTTAGCCCAAACAGCTTACATAACTCAGAGAGAGAGAGAGAGAGAGAGAGAGAGAGAGCCCTGTGGCGACATCATCCGCAGTCTCTCTATGTTCTCTCTCGTTCCCTGAACAGAGCCCATGCTGCTTTGTGCTCTGAGGGGTGATCCTCAACTGCAGACACATGATGCATGAAGGCCTCCCTTGTCTGTGCACCGTCTGTCTTAACGTCTTGTTTTGCAGCACTGTTGTTCTCCCTGCTGATAAGAAGATCCACAAGCATCCCATTTTAAGCTTTACAGATCTGAAGCAGGAAATCTTCTTAAGCTTAGGAAACCCATCTAAAAATGTTTGTGACATTTTAGAGCTACACGGTTTTACCTTACCAAATATAAACCATATTAGAGTGCAAATTCTTTGTTTCGGTGAAGGTTAAAAATCTGATTTCCCATTTTTGATTTCCGTGGCTGCACCATTTATTTTTGTTTCATAAACATCTTTTTTTTTCTGTGATTCAGCCTGGCATTGTGAGTGTCTTGGAAAAACTGCGAGCCCTTGACGAGGCTGTAAATAAAGCTCAGAGAGTTTGACCTTACTTTGTGCACACAATGTGAGTTTGTATTGACAGACACTGTCCCAGAGAGGGCCAAAGAGGGGATTAAGACATCAGTGAAATATGCAAACACAACACTGCATTGTGTCATCTGTGCGCTGGAGGGAGGAGAAAAATAGGGAAAAAATAAGACTGAGAAAGCAAAGATGAGAAAAAAGGTGTTTAAAGAGATACGTTATTTATGCCGTCAGGTCAAAACAGAGATGCGTCTGCCGGCATATGACGCCACTGCGGCTATAACGGCCACAATATAATACAGTGACATCATCTGCCCTGAAGCGCCCTCTCTTTGTGTGTGTGTGTGTGTGTGTGTGTGTGTGTGTGTGTGTGTGTGTGTGTGTGTGTGCGTGTGTGTGTGTGTTCATCAAGTCAATCAGGTTTAATTAAACTGTACAGTGATTAAGGGGCAAATTCCTCAGTCTGTCAGCTTGTGCACATCCGGTTTCACCCTCTCTTATAAATTCACACACACACACACACACACACACACACACACACAGCGACTAGTGTTGCACTGGCCCACAGCATCTTTAGAGTGACTAATCTACTATTAGCACTTGTCTCCCAGGCCCTCCCTTCCTTCATCCTGCGCACCACTCCCTCCTTCCTCCTCGGCTGCTTCCACTCCGCCATCGATTTCAGCTCAAGGGGTTCCCTGATTGTTACGGTTTGGCATCATTTGAATGGTGAATACAACATCTGAATTCATTCATTTCATAAATCTGTAGCCTTATTTTCTAGCTGCATTGTGACCCGGCTCTGAGGACCAGAGCAAATAGGAGAAGACGTAAATTAAAGTGCACCCTCAGCATTATTAAGATGTGTGGTGTGAATGAGTGACGGACGGCAGGATGAAAGGTGCAAAAGAAGATAAACTGAAGAAAGAAACCAAACAAGCAGTCTCCTGTAGAGAGAACGGAGAGAACAGCAGCAAGGCGGACAGAGAACGGAGACTGCTAGCAGCCAGGGCTTGATAGACTGGGAACACTGGGTCCAGGTACTCCCAGTTGGTCCTAATGATCCCCTGCCATCACATATCTAGGAAACATGAAAAAGGACAGATTGGCAGGGAAGAGAAGGGGTCGTCACAACTGCTTTTTTTTTTTCCTTTCTTTCTTTGAAAATATTCTAGCTTTGAACTGTTCTTCACCTCATCTCCCTCGTGTTTTCTTTCCAATCTCCCCCTGCCACTCGTGTCCCTTTATACCTCTACACCTCTCCCTCTTTCATCTCCCTGTAATTTCTCCTCTTCCTCCCTCCAGTCCTGCTGTGCCCCACCAACACCTCCTCCCGGGTCCCTCCGCGGTGATTGTATCTCTGAGATGAGCTGGGTGTCAGACACAAAATGTTCTCCAATTTCCCCGTGTCTGCTGCTGGTGAGAAATGGACCGACTGGAAGATAAAGTCAAACAAAAGGCAACGAGGGAGAACAGACAGGTAGACGGGAAGACGGAGGCAACTGTGAGGCGAGCATACGGAGGGAAAAGACAGAAAGGCATTTATATTTCATAACGTTAGCCATCACTCATTCAGATCTGCTTGTGATGGAATGACACAGAAGAAGACGCCCACAGGAATGCTTGAAACTTTGGGAAATGCACTTCTTTCTTGCAGATAATCAGAGGAGACTGATAGCTGAAGCTAACAGTTGGTTAGCTTAGCTTAGCTTAGCATGAAGGCTGGAAAACAGGGTGGAACGGCTAGCCTTGCTCGGTCCACACGAAATCCACTGGCCTAGAAATTATACACGCAACTAATTTTTACATAAAAAGATTTTTAAAAACATAAAATGATGAATGAAGGAGCTTTAGACTTTACTGGCATTGTTACTTTGGATGGAGCTAGGCTAGCTGTGTGATTCCATTACCATACAGACATTAGCAGTCCCATCTTCAATCTAACCTCCGCAAAATAGTCAGTTTTATTCTATCATACTACTGTAAATTTTTAATAACCAGTATGCCAGTGTAGAAGAGACAACCTATATTTTGTCAGCGTGGAGATTTTTTAGAATTTCATAGTTCATTGTTGTTGCATGTTTGTGTGTGGTGTGTTTTTTCAGACAGAGGTGAAGGAATATGCAGAAAAATGGTGAATACAGGAAAAGATGGGTCCCTCTTCTCTTTAGCGGGGCTGGGCCAGGACAGCCAGACAGTCCCTGTCTGATTGATTGTGCAAAAAAAAGGAGAGGAGGAGAATGGTTGCCATGGGGACAAGGAGTGAGGCCTTTTTCCTTCTTCTTCTTTTTTTTTTTATCTTCGAGGACCAATAATTGGTAATAAACTTGAAGGGAGGGGCTGCAGGGCGGTAATCAGCGAAGCACAGCGGCTTCTGCAGAACTGAGGAAGTGCTGAAGGACTCACAATGTGTGTTGAAGGCAGGGAAAGGGGAGGCACAATCGTGTGTGTGTGTGTGTGTGTGTGTGTGTGTGTGTGTGTGTGTGTGTGTGTGTGTGTGTGTGTGTGTGTGTGTGTGTGTGTGTGTGTGTGTGTGTGTGTGTGTGTGTGTGATTTCCAGTCAGCTGGCGGTGACTGAAGACAAGGTGTTAATGAAATGTGTAAAAGGAATCTGTTGACATGAAGTGCATCCAGTGGAGAGGAGCTCCGTGTGGCACTGCGGAGGATCACACACGTTCATTTGCAGACTGCACTCACACACCGAAACACGCCGAGGAGACGAGTATGTGGTCCTAATTATAGTTTCTTTTATTCACAGAGGCAATAGGTTTATGTGCAATAGTCTGTTTCTGCATATTTCTGTGACGTGGCTGCCATTTTTGACCTACATTGTTTTTCCCAGCGTTCCCGTTATTTCAGCTATAGTGTGAGGAACATATACGGTTAGATAATTAGTGTTGCGGCGTGTAGGTTTGGTGTACTTATGCTCTACATCCATTTTGCAAATTAAATGTGTTTATGTTGACATCAAATCTGAGCCTAAATACACTGTACATTTGTTAAATAAACATGTTAAATGCAAATGAGTGTTTTACATCTGGTGTCTGACCTGAAGGAGTTGATGTAATGATTAATGATTAATTCATTAATTAAGGGCTCATTTAAACATCATTTAGCTAATTTCTGCATCAGTATGTTGCTCACTGGCAACAAAGTCTCTTGGGAAGAACTGCCGTCTCTCTCTCTCATCTCTTCGGCTGTTAAATCTCATCCATCTTGTTTAAACATTCCCTTTGGCGCTGACAGTGATGGTGGTATGAAAAGTGACTCCTGACCTTTGTTTATAAACCTCAAATGCACTTTAATTGATGGGCAAAGTAAGCCACGATCCAGACAAGGAAAGCATTAGCAGAGTTTAACATGTCTATACAGTAGTCTAAACACATTCTGTTGGAGGTGGAACTAGTTTTCCTACATGAGACCCCAAAATACATTATGAGATTTTTTTTTTTTTAATCTCTCCCGCCTCATTATCTTGATCTAAATGTCAAGTTGCTCAAGGATCCGTTACATGACTGAGAACAAAATGCCTGGCAGAAGCTGGCCGCGTCACCTGTACTCTTCAATCTCCCTGACAGCTGTTTCAATCAAGGTGCGCCGCCGAGCTTCACCACTGATGGAACAGAGACCAGAAGGAGAGGACACATGCTGCTTTAGAAACGTGTGATCCTCGCGACGCAGCTTGACACCGCGAGCACAGCCCACTGATCTGTAGCATACCATTAAATAAGATGCAGCATGACCTCCGACAGCAACTTTTTTTTTTTCTTCTTCTCCATAATCAAACTGCTGCCAGGATGAGCACACCATGATGTGATGGGTGCTTGCTTGGCTGGTTTCCTTGACGACGCTGCAGAATATTTGTGTGGCTGAAATAGGAGAACGTGTCATGAATAAAGAGGTCCGATCCGTCACACGTGCAGAAGTTGTCTGGAGCTCGTCGGTGGTGGATTGGCAAGTTTTACAGGTTGTGGCAGCAGGTTGTGGCGGGGTGAGAAAGCGCAGGAGGCAGAGTAATTATCCAGATCTGGAGTGATGCCTCATGCGGAGACGCGCGCTGCAGGTGGATGTAGAAGGTGCAATGAAGGACATGAGATGTGACTTTAAATGTGATTCGTCGGATAAAAGTCGGTGAGGCACATAGATATCAGGAGTAGCGTTCTAGGCAATTTGACCGTTTGCTTTTGTAGAGCAAGCCAGGCTTTTGAATGTAAAGCAAGTTTAGTGACAATCACACAGGCTCCATCATATATGAGACAGGTTTGCTCCCTGATTAACAGCAGTGGTCGGACCCCTCACATTTCCCTCTAGATTACACTTTAGTGGAAATGGATTCAGGAAGAAAGAACACTAAAATGAAATATGTTGGTGCCATATTGCTGCTGCCCTGTTCAGTGTAAAGTCAAATATTGTAGATGGTGTGTAAATATACAGTGCAGGTAGTGCAGTTAAACGGGCGCCTGTAGAGCTTAAATGACTTATTCAACTGTAAAAACGTATGCATAGATAAATATAAAAAACCACAATAAATCCTACTTTATCAATGTCGTTGTTCAGTCCGTGTTTAGTCCTGCATTAGTTGCTCGTTGACTTGGAGAAAACAAATGTGTTGTGTAAGCTGTTCACTGCTGACCTGACTTGGGATGGACTTGACATGAAAGCTGCGGACACAGCGCCGCATGCGGCGGAGGCCAATTTAAGTGTCCCTCACTCACGCTGTTCCTGTTGCCATGTGCTCCCGAGGGGAAGTGAAGGAAGTCGACTCCCACAGGTGGACGTCAACACGTCCGCGGCTGCCATTGTCCCTCCCGTTGTGTGTCCGTTTCAGGCATTGTGGCAAACTGTGCTCAAAACATAAAAAATATATATTATTTCTGGGGAGCTGGCAGGTGGGCCGGCAGGTTTTGACGGGCCCACCTGCCAGCGAGTCCACCCCCGAGGCTCGCATCCTAAGTTTGGACCTCCGTCCTCCATTCACAGCCCTTCCCTGAACCGCTCTCGTCTGTCGTCATTCCTCCGCTTTACGCAACTGCTGCTATGACCTATGTAGTAAAGGCCATTTTTCTGCATGTGTATGTTTAAGCATCCTCCTGTGTGTGAGTCCCTCGTGGGGCTTTGCGGTGTGTGTCTCGAGGTACAGAGTGACCCTGATGTGTCAACTTTGCTTAGAAGAACGAGCAGATAGCTGGTGGACCACCGTGACACACACACACACACACACACACACACACACACACACACACACACACACCAGGAGACCTCCTTAGGGCTCTCCCTATGATCACTGTATCCCACCCACACACACATTCCTGACATTTCTTCCTCAAAGCACATCTATAGGCCCCTATTTTACGGATGTAGCATGACAAGCCTTCAGGCTTCTTAAAATCTTGCCCTTATAGATACATTTGTGTAAAGTCGATGCATACGTGTGTACGTCATGTACTGTGTACATGTTTTTTCCAGCTTGATTTCACAGTTGCACAGATTACAGTTGGACTGTGTGTGTACATTCATTTCATAAAAGCACTGACGAATTACCTTGAGGGCAAAGCAGAGCTGGAAGGCATCAACCTTTCGGAAGAAGATGGGGGGGGGGTTTTCCAAGAATAATAAAGTTCTATGTGACTGTGCACTATATTTATATGCACGTTCAGAAACACAAAATATGCACATGCAACTAGCTGACCATGTCCATCTGGGTTTTCAGAGATGGAAGATCAGTAAAATCAGAATAAGAGGGAAAGAATTGCTTATAAAAAAAAAGGATTCACCACCCTCTGTTGGACAATAACTGTTTTACTTCATTGAATCGCTGATCAGTGATCATTTGTGATTATTTTGTGTATTCTAGGTGTAAAAACTAACTTGGTTAAATGCACATTCATCTGCATGAAAAAAAGGACACATAATGACACATTTGGAAATCTGCCTCGAACAGCTGACTGTGTAAAAAGGGCACGGACTTGGAAATGTTTGCTAGAAGGGATACGAGGCCGTGAAACAAAGCTGTACCCTCTGATGAATTTCAGATAGCTAGTTACGTTTACTTCACATTACGATCCCCTGAGCAGCGTGTGGTGAAACAACATGTGGTGCTGCTTTGCAGACATCATGATCTCACCGCCCCTTTAATCAAGCGTGTAGTATGATTTAAAACAGGCCACAAATGCCAAAAGTGAACATTTATCTGGTTGTCATGATGATGATACAGCGCAGCATCTAGCGTCCTCTGCTGTCCGAATAAATAAGAAATCTTAACAACCGGAAAAACACAGGCACGACCACAAGGTAGGGAAGATGGAGCTTCAAGTTCAAGCATCAGGTGTGGTAACTGTTGACCGGTTAATACAGGTAAAAATATCTACAAGTCTGAACCTAAGTAGAAAGAATGATAGAAGATTATAATGCACTTTAATTTGTCGCTCGTGCTTACAGACGTTTCAGTTGAACTTCTGTGCTCAGTGTTGATGAACAAACTATAATAATGTACAGTTACAAAGATTGTGCATAACAAACAAAAGAAGACATATTTATTGTGACTAATTCATTAATCTAAAACGTCATAAATACTGCTGGTTATTGTTTGTATATCTATAGTTCTGAGCGTCACAGCGTTGAGAAAAGGACCTACGGAGAGGAGGCAGTGTGAGGACAGCAAGGACAGATAACACATGTTGAATTGTGAATAAGGGAATAGGGTTTGAAATGTGACCAACTCAAGATACCTAACCCAGAATATGGGACGATAGTAAATCAAGTGCTCGTCTTATTTGATCACATATTCCAACAGTGTTTAACAAAGGCCTTTTTGCACTCAACTGCGACTTCTTTTGTTGCTTCGCTCCCCAAAGATATACAAGATAAAACTTTACACAAGCTTACAGGCATGTACACGTATTCACACATACTGAATGCACACTGGCAGACAAATGGACACAGGCACTAATATGCAACTCTGAGCAAGGTCTACACACTTACAGGCGATCAGGAGTAACAAACACAGATCCATCTGTCATTTTCTCAGCTTTTTCCTCTCTGTCCTGGTCTTGGTCCCAGTGGAACAAACTGGACAGAATCAGGCCACCATAGTCTTATATGACATCAGCCTTGCTTACAAAGGCAATTATTCAGTTTTGAACTGCAGGATTATTCTGACAATTCTTTGAGCAAAAGTACAGAAGGAAAGCTGAAAACGTCACAAGGTTATAAATCAGATTCAGCTACTACAAGTCAATTAGCTTCAATCTTCTACTTGAAAGAAATGCGAAGCAGCCGATGCTGGTGCCTAGAATAACCAGACTAAGTCTTTTCTGTAATACATTAAAACATTAAGATTTCTCTCAGCATGGCTGTCATGCTTCCGTCCCATGATGTCATGCAGTGATTGAGTCGCAGAGCACTGACAGTGGAGCGTTGGACGCAGACCTGCCGCTCATCCATCCTCGTCCTGTCTGCTCCCAGCTGCTTCTAATGTGCTTCAAGTCAAGTCAAATGTGCAGGGAGACCAGTGTAGGTGATATTTTACATGAGAACCTGTTTGTCCGTTTGCTTTTGGTCCAGTTCATATTCAAAAGGAGCAGATGGGAGTCCAAGGGCATAATCCACATAGTGTCCGTCATTCTGGTCCTTACAGTCGCAGAGTGATGATGTCACTGGAATGTTCAGACGCCGTCCGAGGCCGACTGCCCGCCCTTCAAAGGAAAGAAATACAGAGAGTTCCACATTCAAATCAGTCCTGTCCCAACTTTTTATTCGTGTGTGTTCATATGTGGTTCATGTGTTTATTGCTAGAGCCCGAGTTGTCATTAAACTGCTTGAAATCCACTGTGGAAAATTTTAAAACTAATAGATACTCAACTTACAGAGATATGAAACGGAGACTAGCAGCACATCCTCACATTTTAAAGGCCAGCTTTCTTTTGCTTGATAAATAACATAAACTTGTAATGATTGATCAAAAACGATTTGTTTGTCATTACTAGTCCATAACCACAAGTAGGTTTCATCTAAGCTCGTTTATCCTCAAACCATATGGTTCCAGGTTATGGCGGTTATATTCAGTCACCAGTTCAAGCATGTATCCTCCTTACCTGGGTTCTTAATATGGTTAATTTATATGGCAATTCCTCGGGATTTAACATCAATTGGAATAAGAATGAGGCAATACCACTAAACTGTCACACATTCAATTCTGATTTAATGTGCAACAAACTTTATCTGGAAAACAAATGGCTAGAAATATCTGGCTATCAACATCATATCTCCTCTTACTAAAATATTCAGTCTTAATGGTTCCTAGCATCTTCCAGTCCATCAAAGAGGATATTAACAGATGGATAACCATAACTAGAGGGGCTAGAACTGAAATATTGAAAAGACTCACTGATATTATTGCATCTATTCCTCTTACATTCCCTCAAAGACACATCAGAGATATTAAATCCTGTTTTATTTGATTCCTTTGAAATTACAAAGAAGGTCAGAAATGCTTACAAGAAGTTAATAATACCCAGATCCAGAGGGTCTGAGTGCCGCTGATGTTTTTCGATATTACATTGCGTATGACACATTTTTATTTCAATATTATTGCATGAAAAATTATCAATTGGTCAATAACCAACATTAGTTATCTGTCAATCAACTGATCGATTGGTTGACTCACTGCTGCTGCTCTGCTGTCTGTCCATATTAAAGAAACAGTTGAATGGGGCGTGTCCTGGTAGTCGCCCTTGCCAATGTGATGTCACAGAATTTATAGAAATAATAAATATAGAAATATATATATATATATAGAAATTTAGAAATATATATATATAATATCTAAACTTCTGATATATGAATAAAAATTAATTGAAATTGAAAATTATACATCCTTCCATGTTGTCCAATTTGAATGGTCTTACCTTTCTTTCAACAACCATTATCGAACATCTCTAAAGAGCTGAAAGATAAACAACACAGGGGTGAGACGGGCAGGGGGACACCGGGAGGTGTCCAACTAGAGGGAGGTAATAATGGACTGAAGACTGCAGGGAAATACACACACGGTCAGTGTTTCACACTTACGTTGAAAATTAGACCAATATGCAGTAAATCCCCCCCCCCACACACACACACACACACACACGCACACACACACAGCAACATATTACATAAAACCCGCTGCTGCCCCATCACCGAAGCAATCACACCAACGCTCATACTCCCAACAATGTTTTTTTTATACAATCAATACGCTGCAAAGACAAGGATCAATAGAAAAATATCTGGAAGGCAAAAGCAACCCTGGAAGGGTGTTTTGTTTTTGCCGATGGAAGTCACGGCATGCTGTAGCTATAGAAACAGGAGGCGAGAACTGCATCGTCATACTGTGGACATTTGGTACCAAGTGGATTATTTTAGATGATAAATCCTTGTATGAAAACAGGCACACAGATAGAGAGGGGGATATTAATGTTGTTGAACAGATCTGGTATAATGTCAGGATGCTCGAAATGCAGTCGAACAAACCAACGGTGATGATGTTTGTCAAACTCCTGCCAAGTGTACAACTCTGAACTGACGTGCCAGCAGCAATGAACACACAATGTTGGCCAAGGGCCAGACTCTGCCTGCAGGGCATGAGTTCACTTTAAATGTTTTATTCTTTGTTTCTGTCGTTTGCGATGCTTTTTGGCAGAGCTTCACCAGAACGACTCTCTGATCCTGTTCTGTTGGTTCTCGGTCCAAACCTCCTACAACATGAAGATGCCGCCGTCTACTCCTCTTCACATTATCTGGATTCTTAAACATTTTTGATGATGAAGACATGAATTAATAATGAGTTCTCGGCTTGTGAAAACACTTCAAGGAAGCCTTTTTGAGTCTAAGAACCCAGATACTGTCATGATAATCAAATCAAAGATGAATCATGGCTCAGAGATTATTGATGCTGCTCAGGTGTTACCCCTAATCTCCTGTCCGCCCTTTTGGTGGCAGTCAATAATAAAAAAGAGAAGACACATTCAAACACTGAATGTGCATGTTTTTACCCAATCATATCTCCAATATTTAAACTAAGTAGAATTCTGAAAAAGACTTGTCCTCCAAATGTAAAATATTACACAAATTTGTTCAGCTCTTCAGTTCGAATCCAGATTGGAGGAGTGGACCACCTGTTCAGCATGACCGTCTCTGATTAGCCAGGTAGCTTTGGATTGAGCTTCCTGGTCTGTCCTAGATTAGTCCCAGTGATTGGTAGATTCACTCACAGCAAGCGGGTCTTGGCTGAAAGCGGCCACGCTGTTCCGCATCTCATTCTCACTGCCACGCAGTGGTATCAGTGACACATTACCGTGACGCGTATCTGGCAACACGCGGCTCACTCGTGTCTGCTGGAGTCCTTCCTGAGGCCACACGTTGCCGTCGTACTTTAATGGGGGAGTGGACACGGACACGGGGAGGGATGACGAGAGGGAGCAAGAAGAGATTTTACAATACAATAATACTGTCAGCAGGTTGAGGGAAATTAATATTTGAAGCTTTCAAATTGTCCTGTTGAAGTAAACACCATCCAATAGTGCTGTGATATCACCAATGCTAAGGACTGCTTCTTTTTTTTTTTAACAATTAAAGCCAGTGGATACAATTATCTAAAGATTTATTGGAAAAAGTGGAGTAACAGAATGTCAATGAACAATGTGTATTAAAGCCTGGGAACATAGTGTGTGTGTGTGTGTGTGTGTGTGTGTGTGTGTGTGTGTGTGTGTGTGTGTGTGTGTGTGTGTGTGTGTGTGTTCGCACCTGGATACTGAGAAAAGTAGCATACCACTCCCTCATTTCTGTCTGGGTGTCACAGCAGAGATACCTGCAAATAAACGAGAGCGATAAAGTGAGAGAGGTGGAGCGTTTGTGGTCTGGAGAGAGAAGAAGTTTGAGAGGCGTTCAGGGACGGGGGAAATTTGGAGTTAATATCCGTCCCTTTCTTCTGTCTCTGACATTGACATATCCTCTCTCATGGCCCCCCGGTGGTAGCGGCACAACTATGTGTGTGATTATTCTCCCAACAAGGAGAAACGCTGATTAGGACCTTCAGGGTCCGTGAAAGTGTATTCGAGTGTGTGTGTGTGCGTGTGTGTGTGTGTGTGTATTTTATGGCACTCAGGTTGCCATAGCCCTCAGAGTCATCAGCCATGCTGTGGTGCTGAATAAGTAGGCTTTATTTATACAACTATTATTGTTATGAGCACCGATTTAGACCACTAAAATTATTCAAGTGTCTCCACTGAGACACAACAAAATGCTGATATATACTTGAGAACCGTATACTGTAGTGTGCAAAACAGACATAAATGTAGCCACAGTTAAGAGCTTGGGCACGCATGCTAACACAGACACACACACACACACACACACACACACACACACACACACACACCCTAGTTTGCGGCCAACAGAGCTCATTAGTGCTTGTTGGGATTCAAAACAGGACAGTCGCTCCATCCTAGCACGCATACCTGCAGTGCAGCATTCGGTCATTTTCTACAATACATTCACGTTCCATGCAATTAACGGGGCTGCTAATCTAGAACGTTATCGGCTGCAGGAGAATAAATGCTGCTCATTTATCATCATGAGTTTTCATAAAGACACGGAATAAATTCTGAAAAGAAGACTGCAAGATTATGCTAATAGATGTGAGTGTTTTGAGGGGATGAATGCAATAACAGAATAAAACTAAGTGACATTAAGTGCAGGTGGGTGAGTAAGATTGGGACAGAGAGTCACAAGGGTACCTCCTCACCCATTCTTTTCCATAATTTGACTTTCCGCCTTATCTCTTACCACTTTTCTCCTCACTTAGTTTTATTTTTTCCTGCAGTCAATGCAGAATTTGTCACTTAGTATACAGCTTCTACCCTTCAGCATGACATTTTCCACTTCCTCCCCCTGACTTCCTTATCTTTCTTCCACATCCCCTCCCTCCCTCCCCTCCCTCCCTCGATTTCTTCCTCCCAGGTGTGGTTTGCTGTGAGCGACATGGCAATGGAGCGGAACCAAGAGATGATACTGCCTTAAGCGTGACGAGAACAGCACTCCCATTGCAATGGTTCTGATGTCTACTGCTGTTGACAGTGCAGAGGCCCACTGCAACGCGAACAAATGGACACACACACACACACACACACACACACACACACACACAGAGGGATGTACAGCATATATGAACAGATTAGAATCGAGGCATGGTTACAGGTAAACTCATGTGTGTTTCCCTCCTGGGTGGAGACGACCTTTCATACGCCTCCATCTCCAAACTCTCACGCAGGGATCTGACCTGTTTTCTCTGCCTACAGCGAAACCGCTAGCTTTACTGACATTGGCCATGTTTACATGCACATCAAATATGTAATCATACTGCCACTAAGGGAAAAATGAAAGAGCCTGCTTAACATGAAGCCAGCAGACGTGTCACAACTGAATACGTGCGCACTGAAGGCTGACTACTGGGGGGATAAAAAGCTGTATAGTTGGAGTGTGGAAGGACTGCGGGAAACAAATGTCTTGTGAAGGAAAATAACTCTTCATCTTTGGTGCTATTCACTCCACTCAGTGACACTGGGGTGTAATACAGATGGATTGAAGTGAAAAGCTTGGAATAAACCATGTGCGCCTCTGAAACTGACAACATGAGCAGGACTGGCTTAAGCTACGAGTACTCTCAGCTGACAGCTGTGTATTGTAATAAAAGGTTGACATACAGAACTGCACGTCTACTCACCACTGCTGTCTCTCTGGTTTCTCTTGTTTCTTACTCTCATGCACCACTGTCAGTCCCCAACTAGAAACACAAAGGCAGAAAGATCAAATTAGTTCAACAGCAGTACAATTATAACTGTCCCTTCAATAAAGATTCTTGTGTACAGTCTGCCCCCTAGTGGTCACTCTGGTCACAAGTCACCATGAGCTATTCCACAGGAGGCAAGTCATTAAAATGTATCCAAAATGGGATAATCCATTATTTAAGCTTAGACACTGATTATTCCTTTAAAAGAGGTGGTGGGAGAGTAAGTGTGGTTACAGAAAGGGCTCAAAACCTGCGTTTGTTTTTTGAATAAATAATTCTGTAGTAAGCTCTGGGGTATTGAAAGGGTTTGTTCAAATGAAAAGAATGATTAATACGAATGAAAAAATTAAAATCCAATAAATATATATTTTTTAAAGTATAATATACTTAAAAACATTTTTCCATATATAATAAGTGGCATCAGTGCCACACATACTCACCATGTAGTTGGGCGGATTTTCTTCTTAATACCCAAGTAGACCTTTAGACTCTTCACTGACCAATCACGTTCTGGACGGTTACTCTGACAGACAGAGAGAGAGAGAGAGAGAGACATCGTAAAGAGCCTGTGAAGGAATGAGGCAATATAAAATGATGGTGTCAAATTTGTTCAGAGTAAATCTGCCACTCTTACTCGGACTTCCTTGTACATTCGTAGAGAGTTTGAATTGAGGATGAAATATCGGTCGTGGAAACCTCCCAATCCCAGGATGCTTCGCTCTTCTCTGAATTTCATCATCCCGTGTTTGGATGCATCCACCTTACCGGCTGGAGGGCAGAATAAGAGATTATGAAGAATGACGTGATGCGGAGGACCATCAATGCGGTGATTTTGTCATTTCGTTGGCAGTTGGCTTGCGTGTTTACCCAGGTAGGTTATCATCGCCTCCATAGCAATGTGTTTCTTGATGAGCAGATGGGAGTCGGTGCCAAAGGAGTGAAGGATGGGCAAGACTCGCTCCTGATAGTGCAGTGGACGTTCTGAGGAAAGCAGAGCGACACAACACGGGGGTAAAGAATCTGAAGTATGTTCAAGTCATTTCTTTAACTGATCAAGCACAATAGTTTAAGTCGCTATGAAAATGGGTTTCTGTTGCTTTGATAGCCAACAGTGGAATGCATATTTGGCGTACGCTGGGGTCGCCTTACATCCTTACAAGCAGTTTGGACTTTTCCGCCTACATACCAAACACAAAAATACCTTCTTTTTATGGTAAACAAGTAACAGACAGAATTCCCTCCAACTCTTCCCGTCACTCATACTCTTTATATCCACCCGTCTCTCTCTATTATTCTTCCATCTCTTCCTGTAATGACGGGAAATCTGCTAAATCAGTTGAGAGTTACTGGTATTTGATAAGCCACCTCCGGACTTCTCTGTGGGGAACCGGACGGCCCACATACCAGGCTCAAAACAAACCACAACATATAGTCACATTGTTGAGAATGATCGTCTGGCCTCGGGGGCTTGAGTGTCACTTTGAGTAGGTCATGCTATGGGTTGAGTGGGGGAGCACTTCACAAGCTTTATGTCATTGTTTTTGGATCGCTGCGGGCCTCTTCTATCTTCAATTGTTATTTTTACATGCAAATCCATGCTGCTTTCTTAACCAAAAGACATATCAATAGAGCCTATTGGTACATACTGACACAATGTGTATACCAAATATATCAATGGCCAGAAAATTAACTGCATCAAAATAAAACAAAAAGACACAACAAAAGGTTTTTGTCAATTGTTGTGCCTTCTCCAGCTGTCTTCCCATCTTTCTCACCCATTTCCTCCTTGTCGCTGACCTCCCAGCAGTTCCAGTACTCTTTGTGTTTAACCTGGATGTTTCGGCGGTCCAGGACCTCACAGGTCAGCTCTGCTGCTGTCATAGCACCAGGAATCTGGGAGGAAAAGGAACACATTAACTGGAGGTGTACTGAAAGTGTGGCTGAATACCAGGCCTCATGCAGCAAAGTGGTCTTAAATGTCTGTTATATTTGCTGTTAAGAGAATAAAAAGAGAAGTCAACTCCAGATGCCAAACGTTATAAACGTAAGTTACCCGTAAATATATAATAATGGAATTAACTCATGATATGATATTGATGAGTGGCTGCACGGTGGTGTAGTGGGTAGCACTGTCGCCTCACAGCGAGAGGGTCCGGGTTTGATTCCCGGGTCGGGTTTGGGTTCCTTCTGTGTGGAGTTTGCATGTTCTCCCCGTGTAAGCGTGGGTTCTCTCCAAAGACATGCAGGATGGGGATAGGTTCATTGATGACTCTAAATTGCCCGTAGGTGTGAATGTGAGCGTGAGTGGTTGTTTGTCTCTACATGTTGGCCCTGCGATGGACTGGGTGTACTCCGCCTTCGCCCAATGACTCCAGCCGATCCCAGCTGGTAGACGATGGATGATATTGATGCATTTAAAACAATTATGATATATAAATATGTTTCCTCGCCTTGGACAATTTGTGGACTGTGAAAACAAGTTGTTTTATTTCTTATCTTAGTAAGAGTGCTCTCGACCATATGTAAAATGTTCTCACCTCAGAGAAGAAGAAAAAATCCCAGAAATCAATGGGTACTAACAAAATAAGACCAAATCATGGATACTTTGTTGCTTCCTGCATGAGGCCTATTGTGTCATGTGTTGAAGTCCAGGTCACCTTGACATGTTGCTCTGCAGTGTCCTTCTTTTCCTCCAGGTACACTGTACAGATGAAGTGCCCTCCAGGTTCAGTACTCTGAAGTGTCCGACACACACACACACACACACACACACACACACACACACACACACACACACACACACACACACACACACACACACACACACACACACACACACACACACACACACACACACACACACACACACACACACACACACACACACACACACACACACACACACACACGAGACAGAGAGAGAGAAGGTCAGGCAGAAAGATACCAGCATGAGAATAACAAATAAAAGCATGCAAAGATGTCCAACTGCAGCATACACATGGATGCATACAAGCATGCAAACGACACCGGACAGGGTTTGGTGAGAGTGTGTGACTCACGGGAAACTTTGTGTTGAGCTTCTCTCTCACTTGGATGATAACAGTGATCTCCTCTAGCTGCTTCTTTAGCTGCTGCTCATCCACCTGCAAACAAGTAGGAACACATTCACCAACTCCCACAAACAATGAATCAACCATCAACTGACATAATACTTTAATTACAGCTCTATCAGGGATCCCGACCACCATTTAAAACCTCTTCATTCTCTCATTACAGGCTTTCGGACGTTGCGCAGTTGTCTTTGGAGAGAAGTACATTTCCCAACGTCTGCAGGGATTTTATTTTAAGCTCATGAGAGGCAATCCCATCATGATGCATTTCCACACTCCCGCCCCAGCTTCCTTTTAATATCCCCATCACATTCTCTATTTAAATTATTTAAACAACAAGAACTGCAAGAACATAATCTTATCACCACAAAGTAAAAAAATAAAATAATAATAATAGGAGCGACTGGAATCTGTTCCTGAGGGTTTCTTGCTTTTTGGGAGCTTGCAGCTAATAAAAGATGTTCTTTGACATCTCGACCTTTAAAAGCGGTGCAATCTGTGTTGTGCTGGCCGCCTTCTGATGTCATCACTTAAAGATAGATGAATTATCTTAGAGAACAAAATGTTTTGCCCTCCTGTCATCCCTCTGTCCAACAGCGGGCAGTGAGTCTGACCTCAAAGATGAGCGTGTAGTGCTGTATGAGGTCCTCTACAGCGCGGCCAGCAGTGAAGTCCTTCCCGTCGCACTGGAACAGCGTGGGACCAAACACTATGGCCAGGTTATGGAGGTTCATCTGGTTCAGCTCAGAAAAACGCTGCACACTAAAACATATGCAGGGGAAACACACATGGGAACGTGCAGACAGACATGCGTAGAGGTACAGGGGGATTTAAACGTGTGCGTTTCTCACCAGT
The DNA here is from genome assembly GCF_963514095.1 of Eutrigla gurnardus. Classification (NCBI taxonomy): domain Eukaryota; kingdom Metazoa; phylum Chordata; class Actinopteri; order Perciformes; family Triglidae; genus Eutrigla; species Eutrigla gurnardus. Next base: position 9,396,051 of record NC_139924.1, on the reverse strand, counting down.
ATAGGTGGTTGATAAGAGCTTGTAGTGTAGCCTTGTTGACACGAGGCAATCTGTTCAACAGCAGCTGGTACTGGGAGATTTTCTTGCCTACATCCTGAATGGCTGCAGTCAAAGACAGAGAGAGGGGAAGGAAAAAAGAAAGTGATGAATCCGGAGGGAATATAAAGAGGAGCAGTATCACAGAGCGTGTCAGGAAGTGTAAGAGGGAAAGATGAAAAGCACAGGATGAGAGTGTAAGAGAAGAAAAGGGAGAGATGGTGAAGAATCATTAAAGAATTATTAGTGAAAGGGGGACAGAGACATAAAAATGTAGACAAATATAGTAAGAGAGGAAAAAGAAAAACAGACTGCGAGATTCAAATCAGAGTTAACAGCGATGAGCTCCTGAGATTTTCTGTAGTTCTCCGACACACAACCATATTTAATTGTGAATTGATATGCTAACCAGTTCAGGTGTATGTATGCAGCATTTGGCAAATGAAATGTCACAATATTTCTAGCTCTCTTTAATAAATAGAAAAACCTGAATATCCACGTGAATAGATCAGATCAATGTGTTTTGGGGGGGATGTGGGTTGCTCAATTCACAGCTCGCCTACACTGCAGGGCCCAACCACATATTGCAATTCTTACCAGCAGCATTGAGCCAGGCGCTGGCATCTTCTGACGTGAACACTCCCTCTCCTAACTCCCTGAAGAAGCGTTTGAGTGTGTTGGAGACGTCGTCCAGCTGGTGCTCTCCTTCTCTCAGACGAAGACTGCGAGCATCATGGCAGAATCTTTCGCACAGCGCTGCTACACGGGAGTTCACACCGCTTTTACGATATATCCCCTCAGAGGTCAAGCCTAGAAAAAATAACAGACCACAAAATATTAACAACAGAGGCAATCTCTCTACTGTAACTCTTAGAAAGGACATACTAGAACAACATGGTTGGATTTTAAAAAAACCTTGTTATTCAGATTCCAAGAAAATAAAGTGACCTGGGTGTGAAACTTTTCATGAGTGCAAGTTATGTCCACTAGAGGGCTTCTGGTCCTGTTCTTCTGTTAAATGTTCTAGGGATCAAATCTGATCTCAATGTAGTTCCTTTATCTCAGACTTTAAACAACTGGTCAAGACCAGACATTCCAGAGCAAGAGCCCAAAGTTCCTCATATGACTAGTAGAACTCACTATACATTGTCGTAAGGAATGAAAAAGCTGATCACATGAAGGATGCTTACATTAAATGACATGACATGTTAAATGACCACTACTTGTACATGAAGGCAAAAAGTGGGAGTGAGAGGAGGAAAAAGGAGATCATTGGGAGCGGACAGAGGTTGGCAGATTGGAGAGAGAAATCAGGTCAGCTGGTGGAAGTGGGAGGACGCCAAAGGATGAAAAGTATTAAATATACAAAAGAGAGGAAAAGAAAAGGCAGCAAGGAAGGACAAGAGGAGGTGGAACTGAGTTGTTTTGTTGTCTTGCAGTCTCTCACAGAGACACACACAAAAGTGTGCACACACACAGTCACACAAAAAAGACTGCGGCCACCTATGTAGACAGCAGGGCTCGACATCGATGGCTGTCAGGTTGCCATTGGCAACCGTTTTGACAAATTGGCTTTCTCTTACTTGACCTTTGAGTACCAGCAGTGGCAACCACTTTTTAAAAATTGTGAGGGATCTGTGAAGAACATGACAGCAGCTGCACTACCTGTATTTTGTTTAACCAGGAATTGATGGTGAACACATGTAATGATAACTTAAGATTCAGATTCTGTAAGATTCTATCAGTTAAATCACAAACTATAAAGAAATCTGTTCAGTTACTGTAATAAAGCTTAAAAAATGTATTATTTTATATCACATTTTCATTATTGATACCTGGTAAATCAGGCACTTGACTTGACGTGCATTTAACTGTTAGTGCCTCTGCATGACGACACAGTGTGTAACGGAGAAACACAACAACCTTAAATTCAATTGTGTCGCTGTCCGTGAACATCTCTACGTGACTCTCACCGCACTGTGTGATGTAGCCGATGCAGCTGTGTACTATGACAGGTATGTCCGTCTCCGTCAGCTGCTGTTGGCTCAGTGTGTCTCCTCCCCTCCCTGCTGCCGCCTGTATGGCCCCACTCCAGCCTGCAAAGTCCAACTTCCTCTCTCCCTCTATGTACAGAGTTCTGAATAGAGAGATAGAGGGACAGAGGGGAGAAGAGAAGGGGAGAAGAGAAGGGGTAAGAAGGGATAAAAAAATAAAACAAGCCAAAAAAGGGGCGGGTGTAGAAAATACCAACAATTATTGGTAATTTGTAACAAGTTGTCAAGTCATTTCCCTTCAAGTATCGCCAATGAAACAATCGGCAAACAAACAATCTCCCCTCTCACCTGCCCCTCTCCACCAGAACCAGCACCTCATTGTCTTGTTGAATCGCTGTGAAACACAAATACACAGTCAGTACATTTGTATTATTTCCAGGAGGAGTGTGCAACCTGTTGCTGCATGTTTACTTGCATGTGTGTGTGCGTCCGTGAGTGAGTATGCTCCTCTGTGTCTGTCCATTCTTCTTAGTTATGGTTGCATGCTCAGGGACCTCTTGTGTTTGCGGTGACTAACACTTTCTCAAAAAAACTTTTATGGTCTGTTTTATCAGTCGGCCCCTGCTAGTCATAGCACAGCTGAGAGCATCACCAAACCCCGGACACTATCCTGCACTCACACCGACACTGGGAGGAAACGATTTGCTTACTTCCATTGTTTTTCCGACGGTGTGTTCGGCAAACAGCTGACTGAACGACCAGTACACACACCACCGAGTACAACGCCACAGAAAGCTTAATAGAATGACTTTGAGCCAACTGCCTGCATACGTCACTGCTCCTTTTGGAGTTTGAATGAAGTACAACTCCTTACAGGCCATTGGTGCCAATTCTGGGTTGTAATTATTCAATCACACAATACAGCCATGGTTGATGCAGACCCACCTGATAGACATCTGCATTCTACCGGCTTCTAATTCCAGACACAGTTAACTCTGAAGATATCTGTCCCTCAAACTGTTGTATTAAATGCTCTTAGATTTATTTCTGGCCGACTGTTCTGTTGATGATCTGAGCACTCCCACCCTGTTACTGTGTATGTACGGATTACAGTTTGTGTGCGTGTGTGTTTATGCGTCTCACTCACAGAGTTCATTCAGTTTGCGGAGGTGGATCTCCTCTCCCTGGCTGTTCTCCAGGTAGGCATGAAGTGTGGAGCCCACCAGAGCAAACCAACCAACCTTGGATGTTTGGAGGTTCAAGCCGTCTTTACACTTCAGGCGCCCAATCCGCTCGAAAGCCAGCCTCAGCAGCGGCTCGGCAGTGACTGGGATAAAGCTCTGTAAATAAAAGGGGAACATTATGTTTATGCTTTGTATTGCACATTAATAATTGTTCCCCCAGTCTGTGCATTACTGAACCCCTCTGTGAAAACTAATACTAGTTAAATTGTTACTGCTTATTTGCTAATTAAAATGTAATTTCTGCAGAGCAGAAGGTCAAAGTAGCTGTTGCTGCACATCATCATACTGCTGACAATTGCATCAGCTGTAAAGAGTGCTGCTCCGAAGGAAAATAAGTGGCACAGGAAACAAGTCAGCATTAGCTAGCCTTGTCCTGACCACTCGGCAGCATTTCCAACCTCAGCATAGCATGGCCTGCTCCTGTGTCAAGTCTTAAGGGTCCACCTGAGGAGAGTTCGTGTCTACACCCCAATATGTATTGGGTGGTTACCTTGGCAATAGACTTGATCCATTCCCTGTGGCTGTCTGGGTCATCAGTGCCAAACAGATAGATGCGCTCGGACTCTGAGTAGAGTTCAAAGGTGTGTTCATACCTGAGGGTTGGAAAAGGAGGTTAGGGAGAAGTGAAACAAAGGGTGATGTGAAAAATTAGGTGAAAGGGAGAGATTTCATTTTTGTCCATGTGCCTGACATGCGTTTGGTATATCTCACTTCGACAGACAGACTGTAAAATGATGCAGAAATGAATCAGTTTGTGTGTACGAGTGTGTTTGTATACCCGTGTTTCTCAGGTGCGTCGACGGCCAAACAGACTATCTCCGAAGCCTTCAGAGCTCCGTTAGGGTTCGAGTTCTTGTCACTCTCATAGTAACTGAAGGTGCCGTCATTCACTGTGCACCAGCGACGACTGAACTCTAGAGGAAGGGACGAATATTCAGAACGACAACAACACAAATGGCGTCTGTAGACATTGGAATCTTTATTGCACTGCGTGGCTAATAGTGAAGCCAATTTTTAACGACTGCATTACTTTGTTTGCTGGCTTTACAAATGCACAGTGTTTTCATAATTAGTGTTCTTTGTCACTGTGGGGTGGAGTGTGAGTAAATGTCAGCCTTGAATGGTAAATACCGTCTTTGCCCTTGCGCTCTGTGATTGCCCGAGCCATGGATGCAGTCTTAAACAGGAAGCCATTGTGAGACACGCAAGGTGGTGCCGAGTAATGTACCGCCTCCATGCCTCCGACAACCTCTGACTTCGGAAGCTCTGAAGGAGAACCAACAAACAGTGAAATAATCTTCTTTTGTAATGCAAAAACATACAGGCCTATCTGAAAGAAAAAGTGCGTCTGGCTTAGTTTAGTGGAAAATCTTATACATCCCAAACACTCATGGGTATGACAGGAATGTGTGTTGGGTTATGTAACTTTTATGGATGACACTATTGCTGGAAAACAAATGTCAATGGTATGAAAGATGCACATCTGGAAAGTATAAGAAAAATGCATTATATTGTCCCAACAATCATTTTGACAGTATTATTGTCACATAGCTACATAGACACTATCAGCCTTACAGCATACATACATAAAGCCAATATAATTTACAATCCAGACGGTATATGTGACACACATCACTGAGAAACAGTTTGATTAGTTGCATGTGAAGTATTACCGTACCTGTGTTGAGATTGTGGCTGATTAACTCAGCCTGTAAGGGTTGTGAGTGTGCGTTGGCCAGGGAGAGAGCAGTGGGCCAACTTGCCATACCAGTTGAACAATTCACATCTGCACCGCAGAAAATCAGACTCAACGTTTCCAGCACATCACTGCACTGCACGTTTATGCAAAGAGCCTAGGGTCAAGGAGAGAGGATGGGAAAATCAAAACACCATTGAAGCCGTTATGTACAAAAATAACATATTGAGGCCACTGCACAAGCAACATAGCATTCTCTCCATCTATTAGACTTGTGTCAAATACTATATGTAAAGATGAGTGTGAAAATTAAACCAATTTATCACAGTAAAAATCACATTTTTGATTGACTAAAACAAGTAAATGTGAACTGGCCTAATACAGTTAACCTACTTAACTTAACTGGTTAAGATCAAATATTCACACACTACTGCACTACTAATGAACTCTGGTCTGGTTGGGAGGGGGGAAACAACAGGGTGGGAAAGGGAGATGCAGTTACAGTGAGACAGAGAAAGAAAGAGATTAAATGAGTAAGAGTGATACTAAACTGATGACTTCTGTAAAAAACTGCAGCTGCTGACCTGGCTGCAATCATGTCATGCGAATCCTCTGTCAGCTTTGTTTCAAAGGAAACAGCTGAGGTCAAACTCAGTGTGTGCGTAGGCAGGTTCAAATCTGCAGCAGGCCCTCTACTGATCCACAACCACCAACAGTGCAATGAGGCACGCACTTGTCAACACTGCTATGTCTTTACCAAGCGGACGTTAATGCAATGTCTTATTTCTTATTTTTGAAAAACAAATAAACTGTACTGTCAATAAAAAAGGTAAATTATATGAAGATTTACAGAACCTGTGGAGTCCACTCTGAATCCACTGCATTTAATAACAAAGCAAGCTGGAGCCATATTTAATGTATTAGTTTGTTAGTCCCCAGTAATATTTTGCTTAATTCCAGAGAAGCGCCAGGGAAGAGAACTTTGATGTAAAAGCAGATAAGTTGTCATGTAATTCAGTGGTATTGAAGTGTTACATGTGTTGCTTTTTTATTCACTATTTGAGTCAAGGATTTATTGAGGTTATTGAGTTCCATTACATCCACATGGACTAATTACAATCTTTAAATGTGCAACATGAAGCCATGTGACCGAAAACTAAAGTGCAAATGCACGTAGATTTGGTGGGAAAATAAAAAAACAAAACAAAACAAAAAACTTCAATATATCTTTGGAAAAAACAGCAACAATAATTTGTTAAGTAGAAAAAACAAACAGATAACAATGTCAAAAGAGGAACATCTTCCCACAATCCAAAACCACTATTTTAGTTCCTAGAAGTGGATTATCATGATATTTTAGAGATGAATTGGTTTTAAACCAGATGATGATAAACAATAGATTTCTGTATCTGACAACAGAGGATACAACTACTGTGTTGTGTGTTGGACATTGTGTCCAAAAATGATAAAGTCACATGTAAAGAAAGTGGAAGGAGGGGGAGGCGGAATATATTATGACTGAGAAGAGGAGGATGCAGTGTTTTTACAGCTGGGGAGTTGAACACACACACACACACACACACACACACACACACACACACACACACACACACACACACACACACACACACACACACACACACACACACACACACGTCTGTCTTCTGTTAAAAACCAATAAGCTCTTTTGGATCTGATTGAGAAATTCCACAGCACTCTGTCACACACACTCTGTCACACACACACACACACACACACACACACACACACACACACGCACACACACAAATTGAAATTGCACAGGAAAGCCTTACACATGCACACACAAAAGATTGCGACAAACATCATCTCATCATCAAGTTATCGCAAACGCTTGATGGCTGTTGCTGCTGCTAAGGGTGGCCCAACCAGTTATTAGGTTTAGGGGGCAAATACTTTTTCACATAGGGCAATGTACATTTGGATTTTTTTTCCCCCTTAATAAAAGAAAACTTCATTTAAAAACTGCATTTTGTGTTTAATTGTGTTGTCCTGGCCTTATATTAAAATTTGTTTGATGAAACATTTAAGTGTGACAAACATGCAAAAAAAGAAGAAAGCAGGAAGGGGGCAAATACTTTTTCACACCACTGTATACTGTACTCTGCAACGCTTGTATATAAGGCCACTCTAGTTTGAGCAGCTTCTTCTTGTTTACATATGGAGCAAATAATACAGGTCCCATATTCAGACACACTTGAACGTACATTTCACGTATCAGTAAATCAGTCTGAATACCTACAACCTGAAACAGTCTGAAAGCACACGTGTTTTCAGTACCATCTTGGATCAATGGGAAAGACAGAGTGCTGATTCCTGGGGGGGGGCGGGGTCGACATCTTGTATCTCCACCTGTTTCTGCTTGGACACGGCATCACACTTCTGCCAGAGACACAATTTACTGTATTTCTCCTGCATTGTTCAACTCACATCTTGCAGTCTTTTGCTTTACTTTCCTGCAAACTCCTTTTCCTCACAAGAATGAAGGGAACTAATTTCGCTTGCCTGGTTTTTACAGCCTTACATTTGGGGAAACTGTAAACTACAAATAAAAACATGAGTTTAGTGTGCTCTGTTACTGTTTTTTTTTTTTTTAGAGAGACAATGTCTGCCCACTCCTGTTTTATCCAGTTTAAATGTTGCACTGACCTGACCATCTTGTTTAGATGTAGTGGCTGATACCACAAGCCACAAAAGTCAATATTCAGATCAATCTCTGCAGGCTTACATTGCCACCAGACTACAAGCCAAGCCATATAGCGATGTACTATTATTTGACCATAAGCACGATGCAGCTCAGAAACAGTACTTCGCTGCATACACTGTGACGTTTTGTGAAGACATGTACCTAAGCCTGATCATTTTGTGTTCCAGTCAAAAATGAACATAACCAGCCCCCTGTCCCATGTTAACGTACATGTGAAAGCTTTTATGTATGTAGGTCAGAGTCCTCCAATGCATCAATAGCCAGCCATGTGCCTTCTGAACAAGAGAAGTGCACCAATCAGAACAAAGTACAATGAGGAAATGGGTGTTTGAAGACCTCACGCCCTCCAACATCTGCTGCCTATGAAACAGGGAGTAATGTAATAACACACACACACACACACACACACACACACAAAGAAAGAGAGAGAGAAGAGAAGGGAAATCAAGAATCTTACCAAATCTCCCCAGAGAGAGAGAGAAGGAGAAAGAGACAGAAAGAGATTGTATCTGGGTGTGTCTAAAATCACAGCCTCCATCTGGTCTCTGCAGTTATTTGGGGCAGAACTGGAGGAAAAGAAAGAGATGAGAGGCGCAGAAAAAAAAGATATCGTGAAAGGAAGATGAAAGCGTTTCCGTGGGGCACATAAATTAGAAACTAATTGCACTTGGCTACAAACTCAACACTCAGACCTCCTACTGTACAGACGGACACACAGAAGATTTTGTGTAGTCCACTTTACTAAGTACTGAACGTCCAACCCGGCACACATCCATATATATGCGTATGTCCACATCCTATTAAATCCAGATGAGAAAGTTATTCACATATGTTCCGTCATCACCTAACCAGGAACAGAATGCAGAGACGGGGAGATGGAGAGAGAGTTGGAGGGTCAAAAGCCAGACGGATGAAAAGGGGAAAGAGAGGATGAGAATGAAATTGGCCCAGAGGAAAAAACTAAAGAAAGACACACACAGAGGGAGGAAAAGAAGAAAAGAAACGGGAAATAAACAAGAAAGCAGATTTGATCTCCCTGTACAATTGGAAAGGATTTATAACCCAAATCCTAAACTGTGAATGACAAAATGAGAGGACTCAATTGGGAAAGAGAGGAAAGATGAGGCAAAAAGAATGAGCAATAGCAGAGAATGGACAGAAAGAAAGCCACTCTCTATAAAAACTATAAAAACACAAAAAACAAGCCTGTAAAGAGTTTTTACTGCTGCCTCTCAGCTGTGTGTTGTCTGCTATAAGAAGAACCAATAAGCTGCTGACTGTCACCAGGAAGCAGTCAACATGAACACCAGCAAACACAAGCTCAAGAAGACTGGGATCAGGCATTGGTTGCGGTTGATATCAACGAATACTGACGTATGTTTAGAACAAAAATGGCAATCCGATCAGAACAATGAATGAGTGTTACAATATTTCAATCAAATAGCTTTGTTTGAACAAATACAACAATGATGCACGACAGCACTAGTCTCCCTTAAGATAACTGACCCGAACTTGGCAAAAGCACACACATACTCTCAAACCGTCTCACCCTGGGTTAAATTGTAAGTCACTTTGGATAAAAGCGTCTGCTAAATGCCCTAAATGTAAATGTAATTACTCGATTCCATACTCTACATGTGTCTGTCAAACATCTTTTATGCTCCACCCAGTGCTTTTCGTCTTCTCTGCTCTCTCACAAAAGAGAAAAAGGAAAACGCAAAGCATTTTTAAAGTATTTTGTTAAGCAAAAGGTTTCTAAAAAAGGTTCAAATATCAGTATAAAGTAACAAGACACCTGGAGGAAGTGTTCTTTGCATGCTCCAACACATAATGTTTCGTAAAAACACGAACACTACGAGAGCAGCCAATATGAAACCCAATGAATGAATGAAAGACTGTGGAAAGCATCAATAGTTGACAACCTAGGGCAAAATAGAGATGGGGGACACGAAGCAGGAAGGGATAGCGTGAGAGAGACAATGATGTCCATTGACAGAGGTGAACCTATAATCTACTCTAGTACACAGAGAACAGACACGCACAAGCACAGAGGCACACAAATATGAATATGCATGTTAACGCATCACGGCCCACTCAGCCCAGTGAAAACCGTGCACACAATAACTCTAATGTGCTCGCTGACATAGAGCCACAGTAGCAGTGCAGAAACTATGTCCCACAAGTTACTTATTCAAGTATTTTTATTGCACTGAGATCACTTACTGTCAGAGATCCAAAGTCCAATGGCAGACATCTCTATACTCACAAACTTACCCTCTTTAAAAATCACATTTACACATAAATGTACAAAAACACCCAGATGCAGACAGACAAAAATACTTTCACTACCCTCTCCTACAGCTCACAGACACACAAAACCATACCTGCAACTTTTCAGTTCCTTTCAAATCACTCCTCTGTTTGAATGCCAGTCGACAGACAAAGTTGCGAAAGAAAAAAAAAACAAAAAATAAAAACAGTTTGTGATGCTTTAGTCTGGCAGAAAGTTAGGGGAATACTACAAATTACAAATAAGAAAAAGAGCCAGCACTGAAGAGATCAACTTTCTTCCGCGGCTGCAGCCAAACAATGAGGAGGGGAAGAGAGGGAGAGGCGGAGTTACAGCACATTCCTGTTAAAGCAGTGAGTAATGATGTCACAATCAGGAAAAAAAAAGGAAAAACAAAGAAGAAAGGAAACAGAAGTGAAGATAAAAAGTCGGGACTAGGTAAACAAACCTGAATGTGAGCCAGAGACACTCCCCTAGTAGTCCCACAGTCCGCAAACTTCAGCTTGCCTCTTGTTTTCACACTCATACACTGCCTAATGCCTTTTCACAATAGTCAACAAGAGCTTTTATTTCTTTAGACACACCCAACTGGAAAGAGCAGCAACACAGAGCTGAGGAACTTAAAGTATGTGAAGCACAGGTAGAGCACCATCTGTTTGGAATGAGGGGAAGTTCGGCATTCAAAAAGACTAGAAAATTGCTCACGTTCTCAAGGGACAGCCTCAGAGGGACATTAGAAACAAGAAAAAAGAGATTGCCATCATGGAGGAGGACTGGTGATAAGAAATGATAAGAAAACATCCTTTATCTCCTTCTGCACATCTCAAACACAGTGACTCACACGCACACACACAGACAGACACACGCACACTTGAACGCTTGAGGGAGGAAAAATAGAGCCCACGGTCAGGTGCTGTGACTCACTCAAACACTCAGTGTGTGTGTGAGCAGTCCACATTGTTTGTGGTTAAGTGGGTTAAGCAGCTAATGAGTGACCCAGCAGGGTCTGAACCACTAAGACATTTTACCTCACACAGTGGAGCACAGCAAAAGGCACAATATAACCCCCATCGTGTTGATGGGGCAGGTGTGTGTTTTCTGAGCTCCCCCATTAACTGGGACATGAGGACAGATACGCTGGTAGACCGTCCTGGGCTGTAGTCTACAGGTAGTCATTGTTATGTCTCCCTGGCAGAGAGGCCACTGCCCATTCTCTTGCACCACTAGTATGACTTTACATGTTCTGATGATTCAGAAGCCAGGAATTCACAAAATGAAACATCACTTTAATCACTTCAATTTAGCTCGACTCTTAATGGTATAGTGATAATGGTATGGTATTTAGATTATTGCAATTGGCCAGAGGTGGGAAGTAACGACTTACTAATACTTGAGTATAGATTGTCTGTACTGCCAGACTGTTCTTTAAATGCTGGACTTGATCTGGGATTCAGCCAGCTGAATGAGGTGAAGTGATAAATGTAGCTTTCCTGTATCAGCTAAGTGGGAAGGTAGAAAAGAGAAGTGGAAGAGTTAACTGTAGACTGGCTACCTTCTTGTCTGACTGGAAACCCATGAAACTACATACTTTTTTAAAGATTTTAAGGTGAGCTTGCTGAGTTATTTGACATTTGGTTGAAAAGGAAAAACATGCTCTCCTTTAGTGTAATTGTAGACTCAGAAAAGTGTATCAACAGTTCTTTTTGAACTGGTTTCACAGGAAAAGCCTGTGGTTGTTGTCTCTGTCGATCAGTTAATCTATCTATCTTAGTGGTAAGAATGCAACACAGTACATGTACAGTATGTTTTTGCTGTACAAAGTAGAATTACAACTAAGTCTGTGACAGAGGAGTCTCGATGATGTCTTGAAAATACATTTCAGTCATAGTGGATTGTTAAAACAACAATTTCCGTTTCCCCTTAATCCTCCCTGCGTACGAAAGCTTCTCTTTCTCAATGCCTGTTTACTGAGTCTGGCGTGTTTCACAATGTAGTTTTGTATCATAAATCTCTATAACCCCAATCCAAAACATGTTGGCAAACACAGACAAAAGCAATCAACCAATGCACCGACTTCAACTTACATTGTTCAGCTCTCTCTGGTTCCCGTACAGAGGGTGGTACTTCCTGTATTTGCCATGGCGGTATTTGTTGGTGATGAAGCGCCGTCTGTCTTCGCTGCAGCTAGAGGACGTTAAAGCTTCACTTGGCGGGACGTTAGCTGCCCAGAAACTGTTAGCCCTCTCGTTGCCAAGCAACAAGAACACCTGCATCACAGGTAGGGTTAAGGACAATTATTTCCACACATTAGGAAAGATAGGAAATCAATATACAGTTTAGTAAGTTTGCCTGTAAATTCTGTTTATTAACAGTATTTTCATTACAGTGGCTAATATTCACACCCCTTTTGTGTGTAAATCAATATAATGCAACACCACTACTAACGGCCTCAGAAATAACCACAAATTGAAACCCCGAAAACACTGTGTCAACAAACAAAAACTAGACATTGTAAGCTTCACAAAGATTAACTACAGGGCTGTTATATTAGACTGCAATACATTATACAAGTGTGCCAAATAAACTGCTACCTCAGTATAAATTAATCTGCAGCTCTGTCTGGGTTTAAGCAGCTAAATGAATCGGTCATGAGTTAGAAGTAGTTCAGGTCACGGGAGGGGCATCTTATATTTTTTTCTGTGTGTGTGAGTGTGTGTGCATTTATATATATGGAGAGAGATATACACATTCATACACACACACACACACACACACACACATATATATATATACATACACACACACACAACGTGTTTACCTGTCTAAGCTCTTCTGTCCAGACTTTCCTGTCCATCTTCAGACTACGAACCTTGGAGATGCTAGGACCCAGTCCTCTGTGCTCTCCTGGAACCGACACACACACACACACACACAGGCACACACAGGCACACACACACACACACACACACACACACACACACACACACACACACACACACACACACACACACACACACACACACACACACACACACACACACACACACACACACAGTAACAGTAATGTGAAATTCTACTGCAACCACCCTAATAATAACAAGTTTTTACACCATGCTAATTGATAGTTGTCAGTCATTGCAACGCACAGCAAAAGTTAAATCCCCTGTTTAATTCTAACTTTATCTTGAAGACTTGTATGAACATGCAGATAATCCAAAACATGCTGAAAACAATGTAAAAATGTGTTCAACAGAAAAATATTCACATTGCCAAATGTACAAACATGCCTGCACACACCACACATAATAAACACTAATCCAAACCCACACACACACTAACCTGCGCATCGTTTGCAGACCACCACACACAAGTTGATGGCAGCCCATTCCGGCTTGGGAGCCTCACAGTCGGCACAGAGGCTGTTGCTAGGCTCCGCCCAGATCTGCTCTGCCACCTCACTATTCGACAGCGCCTCACCTATCGCATCCCGCATGGCGTCCACCCACAGCTCTCGTAGCTGCTCTGTTTCTGCGATGAAACTGCGAAGGGAGACAAAAAGGCGGCTGAATGTTAAAGCCGACATGATGATTTCGATAACAAGTAAGTGTTAGAAATGACCAAGCCTGCTTTGGTCCTGTGTGTGTGAGAGAGTGTATCGTTATGCTCATGAACCGCCTGAGTAGTGACTCTGACTCTGCTCTTGTTTTTCTAAAAATACTTGAATCAAAGACTGGAAATTATACAAACACACAAACACACACACACACACAAACACACACACACAGATTTGTGGCTTGACGCAGACTCGCATGCCTGAATCCTTCCTCTTCTCATGTGTCTAACAACACATAGGTCTCTGTCCTTAAAGTACACACAGACACACATAGACATACACGCACACACTTCTCAACACACACACACTTCTCAAACGACTAGGACTTAAAAAGTGCACACTCAGACTGAGACACACACTGACTCACAGTCAAGCTCTTATACAAACACACAAGCCTTTTCAGATTTCCCCATCCTGTCAAGCTGAGCCCTCGCAGTGCAGGCTGTGCGTTGTCTGCCAAAAGACCACACCACACCGACACAAACACTTGTGCACACACATCTCCTTCACTCTTCTTCACACTCTCTCACAAACACACACACACACACACACACACACAAAGGGCTTTTCACATTCTCCAAAGATGTCCAGCTGAGGACTGTGAGGATGGCTCGACGGTGGGAATTCTCAGTAAAACAACGTGATCTAATTTTCCTGGAGTATCCTAGCATCAGCTGACTCAGACCGACTCAGCTGTTGACTTTCAAGGAAAAATTATACCTTATGCAGGATACTTAAAGAAGACACAAAGCACGCATCCAGGTCAAGTGTTTAAGTTCACAGTCTACACACGAAAGAGAGTCAGTAAGTGTTTTTGTGTACATGCAGTACCTGAATATACGGTAAGGTGTGGTGAGATCAAAGCCACGACGATCGGTGTCTTTAATATTTCCTACATTCATCTCAATGGATGTGATACCCACTCCTAAACGATAGTCCTGGAAGAAGAAAAAACAAAACATTTTTCTGGGCGAGATCAACTTTTTGTTCAACATTTTTTAATTGCTATATCACATGAACGTTACCGTTTTTTGTAATGTGAAGTAGGCTGAAGGAATCTTCACTAGAGTATCTACAAATGTAACCTTCAATTTAGACAATGAACTAGGTCGATGTATGATTTATTAAAAATCAGTCATCAATTTCATCTGATGCTTTTTGCAAAGGCAAAGCGAATGATGCAATGATGATTTTTCTGTGTCAATTATGGATTGGCAGAAGCATTTTATCAACTCAATGGAACCTTTTATTGTTAAAGGGTAACATTTCAAAATAAAGGTTACACTACACACAGAAGGTCCTTACCTCAATGTTTTTGTAGAGATAGACTTTATCTGAGGCGACAACGGTATAAAGTTTGGAGCGTAACCCTCTGAGCTCCAGATAGCCCTGATAGGCTGGGGTCAAAGGTGAGCCGGGGTTCATAGTGCTGCGCAGATGGCGCCCCCTGGTGCAGTCCTGTAGTACAGTCACCCATTCATTTCTCTCAGCTGGAAGAACAGACATGCTTAGTAAAACATGCATGCACAAATGAACCAAAGATACTGTGCATATGTAGCTGTGCACGCACCAGACATATGCACATGACATTTTACACACAACAGACAGACCTTCACTTTCAGCCCTGAAGATAAATGTCCGGTTGTTTGTGACAACCTCCAACTTCAGCTCTCCCACACTGGTCACACTAGTGATGACGGCGGTAGAGATGATCCCCTTAGAATACACGTCCTGCAATAGACCACACACACACACACACACACACACACACACACACACACACACACACACACACACACACACACAGCAACAACTACTGTTAAATAGATCCATATCTAAAATACAGCATGCAGGAAGAGCGTGGGCGTGTGTGTTCATGTTTGTGTTTGCATGAACGGGAAAGGCCAGCTTCATTAATCGGTGTATTTTAAAAAAGCGACTGTCTCACAGAACACAATGCAGGATGTGTGAAGCTCATCACCACAGGACGCCCCAGTTTTTAATGCATGTTTGGTCTGCTTCCTAAAGCCTTATATGCAGGGTCAGCTGTTGAAATTGAACAAACCCCCTCGTGCTTACATGTTGTAAACATATCTCAATTGATAATTGCCTCCAGTTTAGCTATGGGTTTTAAGGTTTCACTACAGACATACTTCCACTGCTCACTAATGAGTGTGGAGAAAGAAAATCTATATACCGTATATATATATACACCCAACATGCATGCATGCACTTTGTGGTGAAAGTTTGGCAGGCTGCTGTGCTTACAGCTCCTGAGGAGTTGGACAGTTGGTTCTGAAGACAGAACAGGCTTTTGATGAAGTTACTCATGTGATCATGTGGTGGAGTAACTGCACATGGTTTTTGTTACCTTCTCATTGTCAAAGTATCTCAGGTAGTCAACATCCAGCTTTACCCATCGTCTCTGATAATAAAGGGCCCTGTGTACAAGAACATACACACAAATATATATATTCATAAGCATGAAGTTCAAACCCTAGGATAGAGGATTTGCCGGACAACAAAACAGATATCTGTTTTGTATTGTTTGATTCCCTTTAATGTGTGTATATGTTGTCACTCATACCCTTGAGGTGGATTCTTGTCCAGCCAGCCCATCTTGATGACAGCAGCAAGCTGAGAGCTGTCGTCTTTTGGCAGAGAGGCCCGTCTGCCATTGCTCGGCAGGTAGACACTTCCTTGCATACTGCCAATGCCCCCGTCCTGCCATGAACTAGGACTTTGGATGCACAGAAATAAGCGCACAATCACACATTAAATGATAACAACAGAAATCAGCCAGGAAACCAACAAGCATATATTTTGTCACCACAGAAACCAAGGTGGTTGCCATTGAAAAGTGTTCTGCACAATACCAAGAATCTGTTTTTGTGATAGTCCACACGGCATAAACCCAGTTTGTTTACACAACAGATGTTTTAAGTTTTAATCAAGCAAGCTAAATGGCCTGATTCTAGTGGATTAACAAATGCATCAAAGTACCGGTAAGCACTTAAAACCACGACCTTACATTGGAGCTATATGCTGCCGATGTACTGACTACGGTCAAAACTGTCTCTGTGGTTGCTTGTTGACTTTTTTTTCTATTACACAGGCTGTTTGTGTTGCTGCATGACTCACTCATCATCATCCAACAGCTCGTCATCACTGCACAAAGAACTGTACCGTCCCTTCACCCGGCAGGGCACTTGCAGGGACATATCCTATTGGAGGAGACAGCCGTCATTCACATTGTACAGGAGGAGAAGAGGAAGACGAGTGACAAAGAACATTCTTACTTACCCTCCCTGGTGCGTTCAGTCGTTGAGCACTGGGGTAAAACAAGTCTGGATCCTCGTAGTCATCAGAACTATCATCAAGTGAATCCAACCCTGAGGGAGGGAGTAGAGGATGCAGTCATGCAGTTTACGACTGGTTTGCAATAACACTTGCAGAGGCTTTACAAAAGAACATACACAATATGTCATATCAAGAAAAGATATAATAAATAATATGTTACAGTATATAAAACTCTGGTTTCCCACACTGACACTCAATTTGGACACGGCTCAATTAACCAAAATGCAACACAACAATACTGTACAAGACGTCCTGCCTTTTGTGTAAAGGTTGCCTCATTTTATGACTTGGAGCAACAGCAACATTACTGCTCTCTTTAATACACAAGGTATATGTTTGACTTTGGATATCTGATGGATTGCAGGTTTTCATTTTCAGTTGGAAAACAAATCAACCAAAATCATACTGATTTAATGAATCCGGCAGGACAGAAATAATACAGAACATTTAAACCTAACTTTACTTGCCTCACATGCAAATGTCTACATTCTTTCTCTGGGGGTTACTAGAAGTCATTGTGGGAAACGCAGGAAACACTATTAGAGCAAGAGTAGGGAATACAGTTAAATGTAAATAACAGCACTGGTAATATCAGTCTGGATTGGAGTGTTAGCTCTGTTTATCTATGTTTGTGAACACACAAAGGAAATGAACTGGGAAGGACAACTGGCTAACACCAGGTACCAGTTTATCAGCAAGGCAGGACTCTCCGCCTCTCTTAAGAACTAGCTTTTCAGGCTGAGTGACTAAATGAGTAAATATGAATGACTATTAACTATTAATATTAATATATTCACTCTACATTACACTACATTGGCAGAGGCAGTTTCTATTGAGCACTGGAGTCTTGGTACCGTCTTTGCCAACAGTTGAACAAGCACACGGGTCAATGATATAATGGACAACATCAGTAGCAACACAAGAACTCAACTAGTTTGTCTTCCGGGTGAAAAATAACTTTGATCAAACTGTCCTGGTGATACGACCAACCTTCATATTGACACTCTAAGCAAGCCTCAAAACTGCACCAACAGCCCATTCAATTTATGTAATTTCATTTACTTGATTACAAATGATCCATTTACCCTTTTTCAATTTTAAATACTTTTATTCAAGTAAAAGGAGCCTCAAGCAGGAAGATATATTTGAAAAGCTCTTACGTTGAGTGAAATGTATGTGCCTACACTGATTAAGTTAAACAATATTACAGCACCATATAAACCGAAAGTGATTAACCTTGGGGAATTCCCCCATTGTTACTGTTGACACAGGAATGTCGATTACTGGACTCACGGGGAGGTTGGGGGACTTTCCTGGCAGGCAAAGCCGGCTGGGTGTCCGGTTGAGTCGACTGATGTGCGTCTTCTAGAGTTTGAAGTGTCCTTATGCGAGGTGGGACCTGGGGAGTTTGCTCTTTCTGCAGGTCATCAGCGACTGTCTTGGTGGGAGAGGGGCTGGGGGGTAAAGTGGTAAAGGACATGTCAACAGAGGTTTGGAGAGCAGGAGGGGAGTCCTCGCCACAACTGGAGTTGGTGTTCGGGTGAAAATCCCAAGGAGCAAGTGATTCTATTCATCCTCTGCATGAAGAAAAGGGAAAAAATGAATCACTCTGGTAAAGTGATTCAGTTGAGTCCTGCTCTGTCTTCTTCAGTGGAATAAGAATGGATCCCTGAACTGTGGCAAACCGACGTCCCTCTGCTCTGCTCTGACTGTTTTCTCTCTGCACTACTGGTTTAAGCAGCAAGTCTGAACCTGCCTCACTCTACAAGGACCTCCCCCATGCTAACACAGCATACCACGGGCTCCGCTGTAAAAACACACACAAACACACGTGTGCACATAAGAGATGTGCTGATATACCAGTTATGCAATACACCATGATGAAACATTTCATAGGAACATTACTGCCAACAATTGTTATTTTCAACCGCATATGTCTTGCGATCCTAATATTTGCTGATTAATAACAATATTAATTTCCCGGTGCAAAGCAGCCAAGAAGCCAGCTGTCACAAGGAAATCAAATATTGATTTAATCATAATTATAATAATTTATAATAACTCTAAACACAATTAATCTGTCCATGCAAACCACAGCTCAGCCAACTGTAACAACAGCTACTGTGGTTTCGGATGGGTTTTTTTAATGTGGAGAAAATGCACATAAGCACGGTGCCTAAGATCTACATGCATGTTTGCTCATTAAAATATATCTTACATTGTTGGATTTTGGCTAGGGATGGAGCTAGGTGACTTTTGCAGCTCCGATATGGATACCTGGGCTTTGGGTATCGGCCGATACAGAGCACCGATACCAGCTATAATTAGTAAGCTGTACATCTCACAGTGTGGAAGTGACTGTGCCAATTATTTGATGTGTAAGGCAACACTTCCTTAAATTTGTCAAACAAAATCTAATAAATAAATGCAAAGGTAGGAATTAAATGATTTGCAATTTATTATTTGTGCACCAGCACCTACTAGAATGAAATCTTAAAAATGAACGGGATTTACAGTTAAAGTGTAAACATTTTAAATACTGTTGGTCAAAATGTTAAATGGGATTAAAATACAATGATGTATGGATATAGATTTAGAATTGGGTTAAACAGATACCCGAGGTAGCTGTTTGAATCGGTATCTGTATGATATCAGTATCCCCTTATTTTGGCTATGAAAGACCAAACAAGAATTGTGAAATGATTCATTCATACAATGTTAAGTAGTGTATACTATTTCCAAGCTGGCAGGAAAGTCAAGAGTGAGCACACAGGCCTGGTTTCTATCCATCAATTATTGTGAAAGTTCCTTTTTTCTTCTTCACTCTTTTTCAGTGTATTTCCTCGTTCCAGTCGCTAAGATTAGCTTTTACCCTGTCAAGGCCATTGTGACGTAAGTCACACATTAGAGCAAACAGCTCCAGACCAAACATAATGAACATGTCACTTTGTTTCCAAACAAATCTTCAGTTTAGAAGTCACAAGTAATCACGCCACTAGTGGCTTTTAAGTCAAAACTGGAAAGATTTGCCTCATAGACAGTACGTCGCGTCAGGGAGGCTCAAACAATCATGCAAGAGTCAGTTTAAAGACAACCTACTCTAGTTGTTACAGTAAGCTTAAGGTGGTGTCTTCATTTGCTGTCAAAATACTTTCATTTATACAATATACATTCTAAATAATTACATTACTTTATCATACACTTCGGTTCTGGCAGAATAGCACATTTTTAAAAGTTCTTTTAATTCAACTTGAGACTCTAAATATATATTCTAGTACGTCGGTTTAATAATAAACCAGAAAAGAATAAACAATGACGGGAAGCTGACCTGTTAACACAGTTCCTCTTTTTTCCTCAGGGGGAGATTGCTGAGAGAGGGGCTGCTAGCTAGATGCTAAATTTAACCGTCCTTCTGCTAGCTAATAGATGGTAGTGGGCTTAAGAAACAATGGCTGCTTCCTTCTCCTCCCACGGTGTATTTATGTGAACTTATACTGAGCACATTTCTACACTTTATCCCACACACATATACACACACACAAAACTACATTATGTCTTAACCTTTGTTTGTAAAAGTCTGTATTTCATTGCCAATAGGGAGTGCTAACAGTCAAGCTAAGAGCCTTTCTCTTTGAAAACATCTGATTTCCATGACAGCGAAACATGCCATGTATGCCATCTTACTGATTTTGCATTCTTCACAGGTAATACACAAATACTGGTGTCATTTCCCTAAACTTGCACGGCCACAGGACAAGGTATCTGGTCTCACACAGGACCACGGAAACATGAAACTACCTCCCTCTGGTCAAGGTAGAACAAACTCTCGTAAACAGGATAACATTTCCAATAACAATGCCTTGTTTTCTATTCACCAAAATCTGTTGTAACAGCAGAAAATATGACCACAGCAATAAAGAAAGGCTTCCTTGTTTGAAACCCTGACCCCGAACAGAGTGAGGAGGGGGATTAGAAGGCTAAAAGCTAGTACCGACTGAGAAGAGACATGTAGAGGTATGATTAGTATATCAATTTACCTTCTCCACGTTCAAAAAGGAGTCCTCTTCTATGACGATACAACAATCTCAAACACACACACACTCCCACCCAGGAGAGGAAATGACCAGTAAACCAGAAGATGGGAGGAGGCAACGAAGCACAGTGACAAGGAAACAAGAGAGTGACAATAGAGCGTGAGAATGTGTGCTGATGCTTAAAAAAAAGTCTGACGCTAGCTCCTGGTAACAAATCACTTTTGTAACTCTTTACTTCTCAATGTGACACTCAGAGAGGCTAATAATGAGGAGACTTTTAACCGCTCTATGTTGTTCTCCATTGCAACTTCCTCCTCCCTCTCTCTCTTTCTCTCTCTTTCTCTCTCTCTCTCTCTCTCTCTCTCTACAGCCAGTGTCTCTTTAAAACACAGGCAGAGAACATGCATATGTTGCAAAGCTCATCATAGAAAGCACACAGAATCTTGTGTAGGCTACAATCACCAGGAAGTACACAAACAGTTTCATTTGGCAAAGAACTGTTACACTCCATAGACTGTACATAGGTGGACAGAGTCACCATGATATCATATATGTTGGTATTTGGACTACGATTTTGGAGCCTCAAGTTTGGCATTTTGGAGCCTCAAGTTTCACCATTTAGGCGTTTGGCCATCGCCATCTGTTTGTTTTTTTTGTAACCGGAATTGACACGAGAGGGTGGAGTACAACCGAATGCTGAATAACACATTACTAGGCTAAACTAAAATGTTATAATTAACTTTCATGAACTGAAAACACGCTGTGAAAGAGTTCAAAGACAAAAACACGGCCAACTCCCCGACTGGACAACGCTGTGGTCGCGATCTGTCAAACACAAGGTGACCACGCCCCAAAGCATAACCTAGTTCCTCCCTGCTTTATTATACTATAAATGGATCAATAATTAACAAAGTGAACATCATGCTGCACTAACAATTGAGACCATAAACTTACTGAGGTGATAAAATAAAGTGAGAAGTAGGGTAATTGTCTCATACACTAGAGGAGTACTGACCATTAGAAAAAAAAATGTTAAAGGTGCATTGGCTTCACCTTTCAGAACCAAAGGCCTGCTGCCTGCTGCAGTCTCATCAGTGAAACTAGTTGAAGGATAATAGTCTGCTCTTAAAGGGAACATGTGCAGCCTCTTCCATGTGCACAAAGAAGCAAGAAACAATGCTGACTGTGCAACAACAAAAAAAGGATATTATATACAATGTAGGAATATAATACGGCACCACAGAGCCTTTGACAAAAAAAAACATACTGTGTGTGGTAAAGCATTCACAAAACCACATCCTCACAGTTCAAATCACTCATCCAGTCAACAGGTCTTGATCATATAGTTCCGTATTCAACAGACCACTGAGCATCAGGTCCACCGTCACCCAATGTGCCCTCGACCTTTCAGTTTCACAAATTGTCATCTACTGTCTAGATGCCTTTTCTCTTCTTGTCCAATAGGTGGCAGCACAATCCTTTTAGAACTAATACACATTTACAGAGGTGATATTTTTTGACAATTTCTCAATGAAATTCATCTCTCAATACACATCACTGACAATCATCATGTTTTACCCTTTAGCCTCAAATGCAGCACCCTCACACATCTATGGGGTCAGGTCAGTCACATTAATAATTAATGCACAGAGAAGGATTCACAAATGTATTTTGTGATTTATATATAAATAACTCTTTACTCACAAATACATTCAATACACACACAAATGGATATCGGTATGTAAAAATGTAACATATATCCATAAACAAAAATAAGTTTAACAAACACATTTCTGATCCACACACACAAATGTGTCTTGTTTTAAATAAATGTAATACAAATCCATACAAATATGAATTAAAAAGATATTTGCAATTTTCATCAAAAATGTATTTGAATGTTAAATATACAATATTAATATTAATAATATACATATATACAAACTGTTAAACTTGAATTTACAAGACGCTACAAACTTGTCAATAACGTTGGCTAGAGAGAGAATAAAATAACTTCTGAATCATTTTTGTTCTTATTTCTTTTACCGAAAAGCAACACAAAATGCGCAGAGAGAAAGCTGTGCTCTGGCCATGGTGAATTACCCCTGGTGGGAATGCAGTCATGTGATTGGCTGAAAACAAGGCATCTGATTGGCTACAGAGGGTTCCTTGTTGAAAAAAATGCATTTGTGAATCCAGCCACATCAAGAGAGTCTCAAAAACCCACACACAAATACAGATCATGCACAAATGCACGTTCACAAATGAAAAGCGTCTTGTAAATTCAAGTTTAACAGTTTGTATATAAATGTAACAACATACAAATACATTTTTGATGAAAATTGCAAATATCTTTTTAATTCATATATTATGGATTTATATTACATTTATTTAAAACAAGAAACATTTGTGTGTGTATCAGAATTTTTATTTGTTTGTTAATGGATTTATTTTACATTTTTACATAGCGATATCCATTTGTGTGTGTATTGAAATGTATTTGTGAGAAGAGAGTCATTTATATATAAATCACAAAACACATTTGTGAATCCTTCTCTGTGCATTCATTATTAATGAGACTGAACTGACCCCATACACATACAGGGGAACAACATATTACTCACTCTTTAAATTGTCTTCCACTCAAAGTTGAGACAAACTAAGTACACAGTGGGAATAGGGCTCATTTTAAGGGGTGAATCATAACCATCATACTAGAGGAGCAGGAGCAGAGATGGTCTTAAAACGGGGTCGAGTGACTAACCAGAGTAAAGCTATCTCAAGTTATTTTCTTACGTTTCTTGCATAATCGTACAATTTACAAATTCTGAAGGTTGTAGTAAACAGTGTTCTGAAAGAGGGCCATGGCTAACTGCAAATACATATTAAAGCCTGCATACATATCCATCAAAAAATAAAAGACTTACCGGTGTGGTATTGGAGGAGGGACTTTAGGTACCGCCCCTACTTTTGGAGGGAGAGGTGGAGCATTTATTTCATCGCTGCGTGAAGCAGTGGGAGAGACGGATGAAGTTACTCGTTCTCCATCACTACTCAAATGTAGGGCAGGTGGTTGAATGGCTAATGTTTGAGGACGAGTTTGAGCAGAGGGGAAGTTGGGAGGGTGGAGAGGTGCAGGTGTGGGTGTGTGAGTTGGGGTGCTGGTGGGAGGGGGAGTGGAACTCTGGGATCGGCTCTGCACAGTTGGAGCTTTAACCACATGTCGGTCCGGTTTGGGGGAGGCAGGGGTTCGGGCAGGAGGCGAGGGGCTCAGGGGAGAGGTGAAGCGCTGTGGAGGGCAGTTGGGGGTGCTTCGTGGAGGCACAGGGGGTAAAGAGGTGTCAGAATTTGGAGAGACAAGTGGGCTGGGGTCACAGTCCACTGGAGCGCTCGGGCGAAACCTTTTCCTTTCTTTAGGCACAGGCTTCTCCCTCTCTCCATCTACTCCTCCATCCCTCTCATCCTCCTTTCCTCCTCTGACTGTTTGTCTTTGTCCAGGAACTGGCTTCTTATCTCCTCCTTCTCCACTTTCCTCTTTCACACTGGGCACTTGTCTTTCCCTGGGGACGGGTTTCTCTCTTTCCCTTGGTGTGGGTCTGGATGTCTCTCCATCTCTTTTCTCACTTTCCTTGATGACAGGCTTTTCCTCCAATGGCATAGGCACAGCTCTCTCTCCCTGCAACACTTTGGCATGTCCTGTTTCCTCCGATGTCTGCTCGCTCTCAGACTGTACAAGGTGAGAGTGTGTGTCAGATTGCATGTCACTGCTACCAGTTTTGCTCAGGCTAGCCAGGATGCGTCTCTGGTGACCCGGCAGGGTGATGCCCATCAGTTCCAGCCGATGTGGTGTGAGGTTGCGACACTGTTGTAGCGTTGCCAGCCCGGCGCTCTGAAAGGCCTCAGAATACTGCTCCAGGCGAAGAACACATAACCAGTCCCACACAGTCAAACAGGATTCAGACATGATTGATGCGTGTGAATGCAGCATGTGGAAGGGCGCGTTTATGTCGTCCACAGCGAAAATGTAGACTTCCGACTCCTCAGATCATGATTTACGCAACCTGTAGAAGAGAGGGAAATAAAAATGTTCAAGCGTTTTCAAGAGGAACTACCGAAGAAAGGCATGCATCAGCTCTAAGCCATTCTTACCAGTTACGGCAGCGACACTGGTATTCTTTTCACCCTGTGAGTCTGAGTGTGAGTAATCACATGGTCATGTGATCCTGGAGACACCTACTTTATCAGGAACTATCACAGAGGCGGGTTTGAGTACTTTGCCTGGTGTATGAAGTTCTGTCTGTCTGTATGTTGACACATTCTGTCTCCATGATAACGTTGCAACCGTGTAAGATGCAGTCACGAAAGGTTACAGGTGTGTCGTTAGATCAAAATGAAGGTGGAGTTTCAAGATAGGTGTGGCTTAAGCAAGAAGTAAAGGGGGTAGGAAGTGGGAAGGGTTCAACTCCTCTGCCCCAATTTACTCCTCTAGTCCACTTTGGCATTTGATTTGATTTGAACTGAAAACTGTGTAGTTCCTATAATTGTGTGTCACATTGGTCTGATTATAGACCAGGCTATGAAGAATACTTCCTGTATGCTACACTATTTTGAGAAATCCTGCATTGGGAAATGTGTTGTTGTGCAAAAAGTACAAAAATAATAATGATGATTAATAATCAAGATGAGGATCCTACAGATCCAAGAGTTGACCATATTTAGAGCCTGTAAATGTCAACTGTCAAAGTTGTGCATGATAAACTGTTAGGGTGGGTGGCAAAGAGGAAGTTATGTTCATGCCTCTACAGTTAGGTGCCATAGCCGTCAGTTAGTCATTTTGATAAGCACTGTCATTTTCAACAGCACTTCTGCTCACTTTAGTGTCTATATACAGCTTTAACAGATAGAACAACAAGGATGTGTATTCAGAAACTGTCCAGGTCACTGTGGAGGTCAGGTGATGATATTTGATTTCAGGGACTGATGTTAGATCTGTTTCCTATCTAAAGGCAAAGCATTTCAGTGCTGTATGAGCATTAAAACAACACAACTTTAGAATGAAAAACAGAACTCAAAAGGAATGACATAATATCATTCCTTTTCACACACACACACACACACACACACACACACACAGTTCTGTAGCACTATCACACAACAGACCACTAAGGGAGGAAGTGTTATTGACACAACAAGTATTGGCACACACAGCACGTTCACACAGACTCACTCAATTCTCTCTTCATCTCCCGAACACACACTTGAAAGCAGTATAAGTGGATTCAAGTCGCTTCCCACAAGGAATCCCCATCCCTTTGCATTAGCACCCTTATGGGGCGTTTTAGTTTTTAAATTAACATAATGACAGTGTTCAAACTGTTCCAAGTATTGGGATTTCTTTTTGATTTGGGTTTAAGTTTTCACATGCAGAGGATTCACAAAGCCAGGCCTTGATTAGAAAACAGCAGGCAGTGCCAGCTGTCGGCATTAACATGATGCAAACCTGCCGGAGTTGAACAAATTGCTCAGTAAGGACTGCTATGATGCATAAACCGGAGCGATGACAAAAACATCAGCAAAAATGTATTCTCCAAGAGGAATAAGTGTGGATCATAACTCCAAAAGCAATTTGGTTGCTGTCAAAATCATTAAATCAGACATCTACTGCATTCACAACATTTTACCTCTGCCTCATGCTTTTGAACAGAAATGATTGAGTTACAGAAGCAGTTTATCCACAAAAACAGTAAGTACACAGAAAATATCAATATTAGATATATATCTAAAATACACTATTTGATTATAGAATAGACTATAAATATACCAAACAACAACTAGTTTATCAAATATAAGAGGGGAGGATAACATACTGTCTACATCAAACATATGTGTGCACATTTGTTGCTGTTTTTGTTTAAAATTGTATGAAATAAGATGCATAGAAGTGAGGTGAGGTGTGAGGGTTATTGATCTGGGCAGGAAAGATTTCCTGTATCCTTGTCCTTGAGACAGCGAAGCTGAATCAGTCTGTTAGAGTGGTCAGGTACATCGGAGGATCGGCGGTTCAAATCCCAGCTCCTCCAGTCTATGTGGCGAAGTATCCTTGGCCAAGATACTGATCCCCAAAGTGTCCCTGATGCTGTGCTATCGGCGTGTGAATGTGTATGAATGCGTATGATGCTGATGTGCAGGCGGCTCCTCTGCCATCAGTGAATCATGACTGTGTGTGTGAATGGGTAAAAGTGATTGAATGTAGTGTAAAGCGCATTGAGTAGCTAGTTAGCTTGAAGGCGCTTTATACATTTAGAGAAAGAGCACCACTGTCTGTCAGGAAGGTGGTCATGATTCTCCCTAATTAATAACAGATTGTTCAATGTCCTCTGTTTTATTAAGTTTGTTTGTGTCACTCACCCCAATTACCCATTCAACTTCAAGGTTGAGGTGAAACCGCATTTCAGGAGTTTCTAGCTTCCGCATCGTGACGTATTTCCGAGGGAAACGGGAGGAATTTGATTTGTTCGTTAAAAAGTTTAGCTCATGATTATCTCTTGCTCTGTGCAGAGCAATAGTTGCAACCTGATTGATGGAAATCATACATTAGCTGATGTAAGCAAGTGTCATATTTTGTTCACCAGGAGGAGTAAAGCATTGCCATATATTGGTAAATAGGTGCGCAGTATGGCCGGGGATGTGATCTAATAGTGTTAAAAAGGAGTTTTTCATCACAGCTCGACTTAGAACTATAATCCATATTTCACAAAATAAAATGTAATTTAATTTACACACACGATGACACAAAATAGTTTTGAATTTTTTTTTTTTTTTGTTTTTGAATTTGCTTGAATAATGTTATTTTTCTGTAACAGTTTCTTAATGGAGACAGTATATCAGACCAAATTGGCACTGGCAATATTTACATAAGTAGTAGAATCTACTTTTTACAAGAACCTTCACTATAATGGATAAACGTCAAAGTCATAAGAGTTAATGTGACTATAATTAAACAGAACCTGGCAGTACATTGTTTCACTCCACATAAATATTCTGTGAATTGAATGTGTAGTACACATACGCCTCAGCCTCGTGTATAGCAGTAGATTACACAAAATATCAATAAAGACACAACATGGACCTCATTCATTTGCAGGTAAAAGTGAAGGTGTAGAAGACTGAGCGAGCGCAGAGTAACCTACACAATCCTGTCCGAGGATGTGAGCATGTTGAAATGAGGGCATTTCATTTCCTGTCAAATGTTTCCTCTAACAGGTCAGAGGCCGGAGAGCACAGGGACACACTGAATCTTGCACCCTGATCAAACAAAGTTCCTATTTTTGAATTGAGGAACCATTCGCTCAGGAACGCGATGAATTTCTGTCTGGTCAGTGGTCTTGGTTCAGCCATCATTGGATGGTTACACATATAACCAAAAACAAAAAGTCTACAAATGGCATTTGAACAAAAATGTTTCTCAGCATCTTTGGCCAAATGTAATTTTTACCTCAGCACTTAATCCAGAAAAGCCCTTAATCAGCCTTGTCTGTTTGGCGTGTGTGTGTGTCTTTAAGGAATGACCCGAGGCCCAAGTGTTAAATGCTAATATAAAGGGTGAGAAAACCCAATGAAACCGAGGCTGCTGCAAAGCCTGACGAGATGAAAGCAGAGATACTCTCAGATAATTAAAGCAGATTTTACTTTGACATATTTCAGGGGACAAAAACATTGAGATTTTGTTGCGACTACAACATAATTACTTTTAAAATCAAACAAGCAAGCCTGCAGATAACCCAATAAATTCAGCTCAGAGGGTACAACTGCTAAAAGGAGGGTACAACGGTGTGTCATCAGTTAAAAGAGTTACCATGTTAGTGGCCATGGCCAGGAGATACACCTGTAGTTGTAAATACACACAAACATTTCAGCAAAGTTCAGGCAGTTTTAAGTAGCTCAGTGTGGGTGGATATCACAGAATCTAGTATTGTAGGTAGAAGCACGTCTTATTAGCTTTCGCAGTGAGCATCACGTTCAGCAGATGCACAAAGAGAGGCTGGAGTTATAACTTCGCCAACCGTTCCAGACGTTAGGTTTAATCTTAGGTTAAACTGAGAGGAATGGACACTTTGATGCACCATATTTATCTGCCATCATAATGCCACAGTCAGATGAGAAGGTTGATGTAAATTTATATTTCTGAACATCCAGGGCCTCGACATACAGAATGGGTTTAGCCTAGCTCAGCTTAAAGACTGGAAGTAGGAGGAACCTTGGATAGTTTATTGTCCTCTTAATGGCCTTTTTGGCAGCAGCACAGTACACAACATGCTTCTAGCCTTCATTAAAATGGAAACACAACACCCTCCAAAACTAACCTGATTTTACACATTTAATTCTATGTATTTAAAGTTCCCTTACCCTGAATTATTTTTATTATGGGGCTTTAAAGTTATTCTAATATGTTCACTACACTTTCTGGTAAGAGAAGGCGTCATGGGGCATGTTATGAGACATATTTACCATTATCACAGTGAACTGTTGCCAATCATCTATCATGTGTACAAATAGGGCATTGTAACTCGACCTGTGCCCCTTGGGTATAATAAAATACAAGAAAACTCCAGTTTTCCACTGGTAAACACTCTCACTGTCAAATAGTTAAAACGTTGTGGCCAAACAGCCAGCAAACACAGCTTCATTTTGTTCTCTGTGAGGCTAAATAATCTCACTTGGAAAAACTGTGCAGGTTCATCATCCATGCACTTAGGTGCTCCAACCAAAGGACCTACTTTCATGGCCCAAATTCTTCAGTTGTTCCAGGATCTAGATTATGAATTCTGCATCTCAGAACTACCAGCTTTACTTTGTCAGATGTCCTCACTCTGAACAAAACCCTTCTGACTAATGTACTACTTAGTAGTAAAAAGTTTTGAGATGTTGCAAGAATTATTGCAACTTCTGTGCTTCACTTAAAATGTGACCTGGACCCTTTCCTCTACTAATGCAGAGAGATAAAAATGTATATTGATCTTTTTATCTGGCTGTCAGTAAGATGGGAAACATGATGATGTCAACCTTCCTTTAGCTGCTGAAATGGACAAAGAGTTTGAACCTGAACTCCCATAAAATGACAGAGGACTGAGTGCTTTTTACAATTTGTATAGCCTTAGTATCTGTTCAGCAACAGCTGACTTCCTTTTTCCTGGGCATTTATTTTGATTTTCTGCAGTTACCAAACCGCTGTGCTCTCTGCACATTTCAATTCATTTATCCCTCCACTCTCTCTCCATCCTTCTCTGCGCTCCCTCCCTCCCTCCCACTCAGAAAGCTGCCAATAACAGGGTCTCTGTACTACCTTCACAATGGGGCATTCTGTTGCCGAGGAAAGTACACATGCATACACACATACACACAAACTGAGAGTGAGGAGGGAAACGCATGGTGGGGGCCCACTGGTCGAATCTGCTCACACTCTCTAAAATAAGCACTCACCTAATAACATTGTGCATGCGTGTGTGTGTGTGTGTAAATTCTGAGGAATCGGAGGACCTCAGAAATTGCTTTTCACGTCTCATATCCCCTTTCAATTTGACACACAAACACAGATACTCATGTTCTCTGTTGGCGCTTCAGTGCCTGCTGGCAACAGGCTCAACTCTGCTTCCTGTCAGCGTCCTAAGATTTGAAATAAATGACCTAAATTGGACTGAATTTACATCGGCTGATTTCTAAAGCAAAGCAACAACAACTAAAAGGTCAAACAGCCTTGTTCTCATTGTTGAGACATGACCGGCCTCGTCTTCTGCTCTCTGTGCATATAAAACACATCCATCATGATCGAGGTTTTGCGGCCCCTTACTCTAAATTGCCGAAATGAATGCTTATATTCTATATGATTTTGTCTAATTAATGCTAAGACAGTTTTAATTTGAAAAGGGGTGCCGCATGATTATGATGTGATCATGATGATATGCAACCTACTTTATTCACTATATGACAAATTGATGCCCAGCTGTACCCGTCGACTGTGTAGTCTTGGGAAATACTCCAAAACAAGTCACAAATGTATCACAAGGATCAAGTAGAAGGAAATGTGTTTTGTTTATAGGAGAATAAATACCAGCAGACTAGGAATGTGAAAACTCAAAAACCTCCATTCTGAGTAACTTCAACAAAATACCATTGTAGAATAGGAAAGATTGCACATCTTTTCATGTGTGCCAAAACAATATGTCAGGGTAGGACTAACTAATCAATATAGAAATGATATCATAATGTGCAAGACACACAAGTATCCTTTTATGGTTAAACATGTACTGTAAAAGTGGTGAGAACAGCATCATTTCCTTTATGACGACAGATACACAAAAACACAATTTCACCATCTTGGTTTCAAGAGTGACATAAGAGGGTGGAGTTAATACAACTGAACGCTGAAAAATTCATTTTTAGGGGACCAAAATGTTACAAGTTAATTCCACAAACTGAAAACACACTGTGAACGGGTTAAAATCGTAAGACGGCAAGCTTATTTTTTGAGTCATAACGTTTGTCTACTGTGTTAGCAAACAGAATATTGATCAACTATTGACTAGAACTAGAATGATACATTGGCCAGGTCATCAATGTCAAATCAGCATTTTATCATTTAACATCAACAGTACCTATGTTGGCCGATGACAAGAAATGTCAGAGCTGAAACGTCAAGAGAGCATGAACAAGATTATTTCTTGAATTTAAAATGTCACACTCAGTATATTGGTCACAATACTCACAAGACTGCTAAGAGATCACATAAATAACAGAAATATTGTTCTGATACATAGAATTTCTTTAGACTCCCAAATATACATAATTGTATCGGTCACAAAACTCTTAGAATTTGCAGCCACTTAATGAATGCAAGTCCAAAATTCAATCTTGACAATGCTCAAGTCAAAAGTCAACCTCGTAGAGACAAAGTGACTTTGGGGTTTTCTCTGATGCCGCTGCCAGATCTCTGAATTGCCATTCCAGTAACTTTCCATTTAGCCCACGCAACAATATGCTTCCCACAGACAAGTAGTTGGGTAGCCGCTACAAAATTGTTTTTCCTCAGACCCTCTGATTAATATCAAGGTGTTGACTCCATCAGGACGACTGAAAAAAAGAACGCATGTACACACAGGACATGAGTCATATACTCACCACACAATCAGACACACTGCTGCTTTCACCCCGTTCCAATTAGAACTGAATAGTGACTCAGTCCTGCCAGTCAAGAAATGCATCTGACCAATGTCCTCTGGTTAAAATGTCTATGTGTGTGTGTGTGTGTGTTTGCTTCCTAACTCTTCAGGGCTCAACGTCTCACAGGAGGCTGTTTCCCATGGTAACCCGCCTCAAACTACATTACACCTACGAGTCCCTTAATGGAACGTTAATAAGGATGACATTCTGGGGGTTATGATAATTTCCTCCCATGGCGTGAGTTGATATGAGTACAAACTGTGTACACAAGCTTGCAACAGCATCTTCCTCTTCATGAAGTCTACTTTTGCTTCTAGCTTGACCTAAAGTTTTGACAGCATATCAGTACAGATTTGAGCAAACTCTAAAAATCCATATGTTGGAAATCATTACTCAAACATATCATTAAGGGCAGGAGTCTGATAGTTACATCACTTTGAATAAAAAAAATGTAGCAAGAAATCCTCCAAAATGTTGTTGTATTAAGATACGGAGAGGTTCTTTGAATATTTAATCTACAATCTAATCTCTCTATTTAACAGCACCAAAAACTTAACAAAAACAGGAAATGAATGTAGGATTAACTGCAGTATTAGACTGTGTTCATTTTAGCTCGGTGTAAAAATAAATCAAATAAATTCTTTCAAAAAAATGTTTTAGAACAATTTGGGTTTTGTGTGTATATCAGGCTTATCTAATTTTCAAGACTTGCAAACTCATTACCTAAAGACCTGTTCTCTTCCCTTTGGAAAATGTACGATCATGAAGCTGAATTTGAGTAACAGTGTCCAGTTGTCAGTTCTTGCACAACTGGGCTCTTCGGTTAGCCTGTGTCATTTTACAGCCAGACTGACTAATACGTCATCTGAACCCGTGAGGTACTCTTCTCACCTCATCACGGAGTGATTCAGGAGTGAGTAATCATGTGAGTGCATGAGACGAGAAGGAAGCAGGGAGAGAGGGAGAGAAAGACAGAAAAGACAGAAAAGTGGTAGACACAAGCGGGATGGAGAAACAGCGACTGACAAAGTTTCAGCTGCAACAATAGATGATTCAGAGAGTGCATCCTTGGTAGAAGTACAAATCAACCAAATGGAGATTGTGAATTTTAAGTGGCTCGACTTAGCATAAAGGGGCTCATTTTACTGGAAGACACAAAAAAAAATATCACACGTTGAAGGTGAAGAGAGACTTGTATCTCTGATAACCAACATCCTGTAACTCTACATTATATGGCCCTGTTTGCACTTGAAAGCCAAACACAGAAAACCAGGCTTACTCATAGCCAGACTTCACCCTACTAACCACAAAATATGGTTAGTAGGGTCTTGGTACTGTTTGATAGCTACTTTTTACAGTCTCCCAAAAATAAAAATGATGTAGGTTTTTGTGTTGCCCTTTGGAGTATCTAATTGGTCGCTATTTTTAAAAGATTTAACCTGGCCCAGCCTAACTTCTTCTCTTATTAATTGTGCTAAATAGTTTTGTTACTGTGGGACAGCAGAATCTGTTTAACTACATCAGACACCATTATTGTGCAAAAACTCTGCTTCTATGAGATCACTAATGTGTGCACAACATATTTCATTATTGCAAGGGTCTATTGAGCAGGTCAGCCAGTCATGAAAAATGTACTCTATTCCAAAGCCATATGCAAAATATATATATATATATATATTCCCCTGCAACTACTTCACAAATTACATTAGCAGCGAAAAGTAGAAACTAGTTCCCACTTAACAATTTACCTGATAGCATATTCTAACTGTTTAATTATTAATGACATCTTATCACCTCAACGCAACTCAAACTGTATTTATAAAGCACGTTTTATTGTCCTGTACAGCACTTTGGTCCGCTGTTGCTTCTTTCAAAGTGGGTAGTAAAACAGTGCACATAATACAACATGATGAGAAAGTACACATAACAATACAGTAAATATGTGTCTTGCTGAGCCTGAATTAAAAGCCAGGGAGAAAAGGGGAGACTTCAATAAGTACTTAAACACATCTAGGGTCACCTGCCTCTACAAAAAAAGCCAAGAGCCCTGAACAGCAGAACCGGAGCAGTAGAGGGTTTGTGTGATCTACTGGAGCTGCATGGGTCATCCCTCAGAAAGAAAGTGTGGACACCTTAAGGTTAAGTTAGAGAAACAAAACACCTGTCACAAGTCCACCTGCTAACAGATTCACACATTAGGATGTGGGTGGTGGGGGGAGGCGTGGACCAAACTACTCCATCTATATATTTCCTTAAATATTCTATAGACACTGCACCCATCTTAAAACTAATTAATCCCACTGTGGATAAACAACCCCGTCACAGGGAGGCAGTTCCCATTTCCTCTCGACGGAGCAGGAAAAACAAACCGAACAACATCCAACTTAGTTGGTATTAACCGATTCAAGCCAGGACGTGCTTCTTAACGGTGAGTGACGTTAAGTTCCTAAAAGCAGAACTGGACTCAGTAGTCGACGGACTGTTCACATAAAGAGAAATGTTGCTTATTTTCAAGCTAAACGGTTATTTTTCACCGCAGCAAATCTTCAAGCTAACGGTCAGTGCACGAGCGTAACCCGGACAACACATTTTCCGAGCGAACAACTAGAGTGTTTGTGCGGTTTTTTTACGCTGTGAAGTTAACGTTTCTTTAAATTCTTGTCATTCACTTACCTTTTTTAAGTTGTTGCGAGTGTTTCGACTCCGCTGAAAACGTACTGGCGTTTTGTTGTTTTGTTTGTTTTTTTAGGCAAAATTAGCGGCCACCACCACCACTGCGACGCCGAGTAGCGGATAACATTTTTCACACACAGATGAGAAGCAGTAGCAGCGAGCAGACCTCAACTCACAGACAGCCAGGGTGAAGCTAGTAAAAAGCTAGTGGAGGAAGTAAACCATTTCCGGTTGTGCGTTTCAAAATACACGTACGTATCGACGTTCAATGATGCAGCGTTTTATTTTGAAGGCTCGGAATGATATATTTTCGGCGATGCTCTGGTGATTTTGATTGCAGGAGAATTAAAAAAAAAAAAAAAAAAAAACTTCCGTACGCCGTCATGTGACCACTGACTGGACAGCCCAGTCTGTTCTCAGGGAAAAATGCCCTTTAACTAGATAGTATCCCAAAAAAACAACAACTACATAGTATCCATGTACTTTTCACTAACAAGAAACATCGCACGAGGCAAATTTGTTAAATAATATACTTATTGCGGATTATAAATCCTTGTATGACAAAATATTAAAGGACTGCCATGGAAAGTAATAATAAGAACTTGAATAACTCACTATTTACATAGCTAATTTCCCTTGGGCATCAAAGCTAACTAGTTTATATGAATGCCCAACATTATATCTGTTTTACATTTATATTAAATGTATCACATATTGCCGTTTTATTGCTATTATAAAACCACAACAACAACAAACAACAGCCAACAGTATTAGCCAAATGAGAGGTGGCTATGTAATTACATGGGCTCTAGTCCATGAGCCCATCAGTTGGTATGAACGGGTATAATCTATAGATAGAATAGAAACTATTCTGACAGACATTTACTTATTGGAGGTGGCGGTGATGTGGCATTCAGATCAGTATTGAATCAGACAGGCAGCTGATTTTCTTTTTTAGTTGTAAGCTCCCAGAGGAACCAGAAGAGGGCAACACTCACCATCAAGATAGTGAGCGCAGTGGACGAGAGAGAATTTCAAAGGGCATCGTGTTAAAAAGAAAAAAGAAAAAAGAAAAAGCATTTATAGTAGAAAGAGAATGTTGCATGGGAATAGACCTTAAATTATTAAACATCGCTCCCTTGATTACATTTCAGCCAGTGTAGTGTCAGCAAGATGAAAGCAGCTGAGTGCGAGGGAGGCTGGCATGCGATTAAAGTCATAAGCAAGACCAAATTGAAACACATAAATTCACAGTGATGCTGTACATCACGGTATACCAGAAGACTCCAAACATAAAACATTTATGAATTAAATGTATCCCACTTGTGGGTTTGTCATATATTATGTCAGACATTTTTTTATGAGAGCTGAAGGGGAACCATGTCTATTATTTTGGCCTTTATGTTTCTGTGTGTGATTCAATATTCTGTGTTCCCTTATGTCCCGTTAGTCCAGAGACCCAATGAATAAAAGGGTAATGTTTTAGCCTTTAGGAGCCTGGATGAACAATGCACTGACTCTGTGACAAGTCAGTGACTTGGCAGTGTGTTACTCATTTCACTCCTGACCCGGGGTAAAGATCAGGGGACTGTGCCAGAAAGATTAGCCTGGATAAAGGAGATGGAAAAGGTAACAAGGGGAGGAGATGAAAGGTGGCAGATGGGAGAAACAGGTGCTAAAAGGTGAGATGTGGCAGGAAAAGATTTTGGAGATGAATGAGCAGAAGGGGAAAGTAATTGGGGTAATGTGAACGGGCTGGAAGCTGTAGAGGAGATTGAATGGGAATAAATAGAGAAGAAATGGTTTACATTTATAAAAAGAGGAGAGGAAAAAACAGGCAGATGAGGAGAGCAAAGGACTGAAGAAAAGAG
Source organism: Eutrigla gurnardus (assembly GCF_963514095.1). Taxonomy (NCBI): domain Eukaryota; kingdom Metazoa; phylum Chordata; class Actinopteri; order Perciformes; family Triglidae; genus Eutrigla; species Eutrigla gurnardus. The sequence continues at coordinate 9,359,277 of NC_139924.1, read as the reverse complement.
GATCAAAGGAGAAGAGGGGCCTGGATAAGAAGTGGATGAAAGCAAGGATCAGAGGATGAAGAGATGGGAAGAGGACATAAAAAAAGAGAATGGGGAGGGGGGGGGGTTTGAGGAACAGAGTAGGGGGAGAATACAAGAGGTGGAGGGAGAGGAGAGGAGGAGGAGGAGGTTGGGTGGTGATGAGTCATCATCAGCCTTGGTGGGCCCGGTTGCTGTGGGGGTGGCAGAGTGACACATATGCAGTAACACACACAGAGGGATGCCGGCCATCGTGCTGCTTATATGTCTCCACCTGCTGTGGAGGCGGGTGGAAGACAATGCAGGGATGCCACCGGGACACAGTTCACAAAGTGGTGCACATGCAGCTTCCCCCCCACCTCATTCACACACACACACACACACACACACACACACACACACGTATATATAATGGTGGCTGAGCAAAAGGCCTCATTAAGACTCTGAGGAAGGACGGATGGTTATAACATTCAATGCAGCTGTGGGAAAGCTGCATATACAGCACGCCTTTTTGCAGCCCTCACATACACTTTCCTTCATCATTCATAATTTATGAGGCAGTGCATATGCAGGGGCGGATGTCGTAAAAAGGGAAGAGTCAGAGAAGATGACGGGCAAAAAGAAAAACATCTTGAGGCATGAGGTTAACGTGGACGATTGGATGCTTTAGTCCTGGACTTTCACATCATTTTCTCATCTTATGTTTATGCGATATGCTTAACACAGTCTGAAGCCACTCTTGCACCCAGTACAATGGCTTTAAAAAGCCATCGTACTGGGTGCAAGTGTGGGTTACGCAAGACAAGTGTCATGTCAGCCAATTAGCTCCCCACAGGGAAACAGCGGTGGTAGCCACTGTATATGTGGTGCATTTACAACACACATGCTCTTAGTCTTATACTACGTAGGGAAGAGGGGCAGACACCCTGCGATAAGTCACTTCCTCTGCGACAGGAAAGCACTTTATGTCTCCCTTTGGTGCGGAGTCGATCTCAGAGTTGCCATGACAACAGATTGGGGAATTCCTAATTCTGATCTAGGCCACTGCGCATGGGTACGTGCAACCAAACAAACACATGCACACATTCCAAGACTGGCATGTCATGGCTTTTCCTAATTACGGGAGTGGCGTTTTTAAAAATATGTAAATCAGACACATGAAAAAATGACTCTGTTCACCAGTGAAATTTGAAAATCTTTGTAGGAATATGTATTTAATTTTTTAAACTCTACATACATTCATACATCTCTCAATTAGAGGAGCAGACAGTACGTGTGTAACATCTGTATGTGCGTGTGTGTGTGTGCGTGTGTGTGTGTGTGTGTGTGTGTGTGTGTGTGTGTGTGTGAGAGAGAGAAAGGGTTGCAGGTTTGGGGTTCCAGCTGCCTTCTGCATGCCTGCATATTTATTATGTGCTTACAAAATGTGATGAAGACACACACTGAGTGACAGAGAGACGGCGTGGGTACACATGACCATTAGGGATTGCACTGGGATGTTTTCCCACAAAATAGAAGGCATACATAACTCAGATAAAAGGAGCATCATTTTTGAAATCCATTAAATCCTATTTTGAATGGGAGCTAGATGTCCACAGTCATTACATAATCATTTCAACAGCAAATCCCACTGAAAATATATCTTTCTATGATAATCTGCATCGGCCCCAATTAGAAAACTTTGATATCCCTTGAAGGAGCATGAAAAATGACGTTAACAGACGCTTTTCTGATCCCAACTAATATGACGTTACTGGCTCGTAAAAATAGGTCGTTTTTTTGATGCAGCTTGCGAGTGGTTGGTGTGTATTTGCGAGTGCATCTATGTTGCATGTACGTGTTCATACATTATGTATATAAGTGTGAGATGGAGTTGGTCAAATATGAGTATGTCTGTGTGTGTGAATGGCCGTATACATGTGCCTGTTAGTATGCCTGCATCTGCATACACACATACGTACATATAGAATCACGTATACACGAGTGTAATTACGGAAGTGTGTCAGCTATGCATGTAACCCTGCATTTCTGTTGGTGTGTGTGTATGAAGACATGACTGTGCGTGTGCAGGTGTGTGTGTTAGTCGCTGTCTTCTCTCTCCTGGGCCTCAGCCAGGGAGCTCTCATCAATATTCTCCAGGCTCTCAGCTCGCTGGAGGCTGAGCTCAGAGAGCGGGATGCTGGGTAACGTAGTCTGTTCAGGGTAGAGCCAGGGCTTGAAGCCAGGGTTGTGTCTCTGCTTCCACTCTGAATACTTCAAACAGGCTTTGCTGATCTTCTTCAATGCCTAAAAACAACAGAATAGATGAACAACACAGTAAGATGACATGTTTATTTGGTATAGATCTGTATAGACCTGGTCAACAACAACGTCAGCTCTCAGAAAGGAAATTATTGTATTTAAAAAGGTATAATATGCAAGAATTATGGATGTTCCTGTATCAACGGAGACTGTGCCCTCTTGCTTATATTTTCTCTTCTCCTGAAATTTTGCTGTTCTTGTGCATTGCAATGAGCTACTATTTTATTTTTAAGTATTTAAGTAAGTACAGTAGTTTAAGTATTCGCACACACACACAGACACACACACACGCACACGCGCACACGCACACACGCACACACACACACACACACACACACACACACACACACACACACAAACAAATACTGAAAACAACAAGGTACATTTGTAGGAGAGATTATTAATTGGATTTATGAGTGCCTGTGGATTAACACATTGCCAAACACGCAACACACACACACACACATAATCTGGATTAATCTTCATAAGACTTACGCGGGGAGCAAGGAAATGGGAAGACTTGTTGACAACCCACTTGGGTAACGAACCTGCAAAGAGACGGAGTGAACAGAGGAGAAAAGTGGAAAAAAGGGGGGGGGGGGGGGGGGGGGGTATAAAGGAGATTTATAACTACAGACATTACATATGTGCATGCAAGAGTGTGACAGTAAATACCTTCAATTACAGGGAGAATCAGAGTAATGAATGGGAAAAGAGATGAGGGAGAGAGAGAAGATGGACAGAGCAAGGCAGTGGAGTAAATTGGCTGTCCTTCATATGGTTACTATGGCGATTCATTTTTAAATAAAGGCAGGGGACTGAATCATTCATTAGAACTTTGAGTAAGCAATAAGCACCCGAGTGTGTGTGTGTGTGTGTGTGTGTGTGTGTGTGTGTGTGTTACCTCGTGGATCCACCTGGGCCATGTAAGTGAGGGTACAGTGGTTGGTTGGTCCCTGGCTCTGGACCAGGTAGCCAGTCTGAATGGAGACAGCTCGAACTTTGCCCTTTCTAGGAGGGTATTTCTGTGAAGACAATAAAACGTGCACATTCTCATTAGAATTAACATCCTTATTCAGTGCATGCATCAACCCTGAACAGGACAACAACTCTGGGAAATCTTCATTTATTTTCTCTGTAGCTCCACGAGTAATTCCTTTATGATGTAAATGTCACATGCACCACAGGCAGAGGAGACTCAGAAATCACTACTTTAAAAAAAAAACCTAAAAATGTTGTCTTCAGCTCTTTGTGTCAGTCTGTGTGTTTGACATACTTTGTGCAGGGTAAGCATTGGGGTTCTGGGGGGGTTTCTGCTGTCCATCAATCAGATTTCCTGCTTCACAGTCATATTTCAGATGCTAATCCAGCCCACACTACTCTGTGGATAACAGCAGTAAAGGCCCAACGTTACACTGCTGGCTCCTTTGAATATATATCCAAGATTATTATTCATGATAATAAAGCACAGCACTGGCTAGCCTGTGCTAATTGGGACAGGCACACTGAGGAGTGCTTAAGAACCTTTATATAACTGCTTTATCATTACGCTACGATCTGACTCATATTTTCGGTGCATTACATCTGCAGGTTATTGGGAAATTTTATGTTCCGAGCTTATAATAATGAGGTTTTAATAGGAGACACTCAAGAGAGTATTTGAATTATCCATTAGTCACCAGCGAGGTGTCTCTACAGTCAACACTTCTTATGGACACTTCTTACTTTTGACATTATATACATTCAACGATGAATCAACCAGACACACAGCACAGATGAACGTGGAGTCAGATATAGTATAAGTGGACCGACGCCCGGCAGTGGATGTGTGAACGCAGCACTCCACTAAAGATCTCCTTAAACTGCACTCCACAAGTCAGAAGCTCTCTAATTCTACTGATAGAGTGACCTTGGCTAGTCAAACACGCACACACACACACCATCTACTTTGTCCGTAACCACTTATTGATGCAGGAATGCGGAAGGCAACAGCTAAGGGTCACATGAGAGGTCTTATCCTTTTGTAAACATTAAATTAGTGAGCGAAACTCGGAAACAGAAACAGAGACTGGGGAACGGACGGGCAGAGAAGCAAGAAAATGAGACAGAAAAGACCGATCGAGAGTGGTGCAACTGAAACAGTTACGCAGCTTAATTAAAAGGCTGAGGTTTCTGCTCTGATTCCAAACTGAAAGTCATTCCTGTGGGCTCATTGTTCTCTAATCAGTCTGTTTGCTTTACTGACCTTTGGCATTCAAATTCCCTGAAAGCACGACTGGAAGCAGGAAATAAAAAACACAACGTTTTCAGCAAAATCAAATTATGAATTATGTTTTATGACAAATAGTTAAGGATTTCTTTTAATTCAGCACAACATCCTTGAGGGTACTGAACTGGATCAACCAAATGTGCACTCATTTTCAAACGGCCCATTTGTTTCACAATGCACCTTTGAACACACTCTAAAGGGGTGAATGAGCAGGGACTCAGCTGAGCATGTCTTAATGTGTGTGTGTGTGTGTGTGTGTGTGTGTGTGTGTGTAAGAGCACTCACGGCATGTTTGACAGAGTAGTTCATGATGATGTAATCATTCCCCATTGGCAGCCAGGTGCGAAGCGTGACGACATCGCGGTCGCGAAGAGGCCGCGGACACGTCCCTGTTAACACGCAAGATAAATCTGATGATGACGATCTGATGATCAATGTGCACTTTGCACACATCTGTGCTTCTCCTCACAGCCCCGAATCATGTTAGTGACATGCCAACCCTTTCTGTAAACAGCATATGTTGTGCGTTGGAGCGTGTAACATACATGAGTAGTAACCGACATCCGCGTTGACCGTAAGTTTCCCGATATCGAAGGTCTCGATGACGTTTGTGTCCCATTTCCTTCTGTATTCAATGTCATGGAGAACGTCGTACATGGTCTCGGCCGACAAGTCCTTACACACCATCCGACACTGAAACAGAAAGAGACGAGCGTTCATTTTTAGGCAATAAAGAAACGCTAACATAACTGAATCAGAGAATGTTTTTTATTTATTTTTAACTTTAATAAACAAGTAAACAACATACAATGTTTTCTCATGTACTCCTAATAGATATATATTGTAGTTTCTTGCATTCATTTAATTTGACCAAAAAACATATGAACGTATTGAGATATTTTAGCATCCAAACTATAAATTAATTCAGAATTTAAAATAAATAACAAAACAAATAATAAGTAAATAAACCTGAGTGGGAAAAAAACAAACAGGAACTTAAGAAAGAATAAATCCATTAACAAAACATTAATAAATGAACAACATTTATGTAATTGACCATATGTAACTCAAGGTATTGCATCCCATAAAAATGACGGTAAAGTATAGTGATGTGATGCATTATATAATATAAAGTATGTGTGCAAGTGTTGAAGATGATTTTTCGAGGCCAAACAAGTCTTACAATTGACTTTAAAAAGCGCTCAGATAAATTATATAAGCTAAAGGAGGAGTAATAAATTGTTCATACAGCCGTGCTTTGTGGATTTGGAACAAGTATGATGTCTTGATTCAGAGCTTATTAATGAAACCGTAGGGACTCCTGTCCATGTCAGCTTTGGAGCAGAAGGCACCGTACATAGACTCCGTTTAAAGAGGTCTGCAGCCCTTGAGTAAAGCTGTTACTACAGTTACAATTGCATGGGGGAATTAGTCTTAATAATAACAATAAAGAAGGGCTGCACAATGGAGGATGAGAGCAGGAGAAAAGAGTGGACTTGTCTCTCCAGGAGAGTTGAAACTCAATCTGCCCCATCTTTGTCGCCTCGATGCCCGAGGTCTTCGTTTCAGAAAATATTGTACATGTTGTGTACTTGCCATTTTAAAACTTGTTAGCTGAAGTGCTCATTCAGATATGGATCCACAAAATCCTTTACTAATCACAGACTAAAAATGTTGTCATATGAAAGTAAAATATCATAACTAAGGATCATGAGAAGACTTCATCTGGAAACAGACACTACTAGCATGCTGCAGTTTAGCTGTATGATGTTTATTGTCTTAGTTTAGCGTGTTAGAATTCTCCTAGGACCAGATCTCATACCTCCCAATGTCTCTTTTTGGCCTTAAACCCACTCTTTGTTGAAATGTGTAAACTTAATGATATGTTCACTACTGGCGTTAAAGGTGGTGTTGCACTAGACTGCATTAAGGTGCTTCTATTTTTGTATTGCATTTTAATACATGAGGGAAGCAGATTATTGGAACGCTCTGAATATAATGCAGTCTATGCAACACCATCCCTAACTTTGACCTCAATCCCTAAACATACAGTATAATAGAATGAATACCTCCATGCGACAGTGTCAACAAAAACGGCTCTCGCAGAGCCAGATCTATCGCCACAGCGCTGTGTCAGCACTAAAGAAAGGCCTGGGTCCACACGTTCTCATTCTGGTATAGGGGCAAACAGTGCTCTGGCTTGTATATCTTTAGCACCAATCAGAATCGTCTTGGGAAGCACTAAACACAGCATGCAGCATGCAGAGGCTATGCTATCTACTGTGGAAGGGGAGGGGAATGCAATGTGAAATAAACCCACAAATTCTAGATCTGGTGAGTCAGGCTTACAAAAACTGTCCTAAGTGTATAACATCAAGTGTATAAAGTCATTAAAAGATGCTGAATCTTGACCTGGTACAGCATAATAATGTGGCCTATGCTTTAACTCCAAAAACAAAAAGTATTTGTGATATTAAATGTATTATGTCGACAGAGCCATACGCAAATATCGACAGGACCCCATGTTTAACGTAAGGTCTGGTATTTCATATCTGTGTGTGCAGACAGATTGGAGAGCTGGAAAAGACCAGGGAGAATAATGGATGTGTTGCGTCAACGGGCAAACAAACAGGAGCAGGAGGAAGAAGGAAAAGCAAACGAAAAGGTAAAAGACGAGAACTACAGGGAGAGGAAGATATCCAGGGCAGAATGAAGACATACAGCCAGCCGAGTAGACGTGTGCTTAATTCCATTACGCGGTAATAAAGTGAAGTCAACAGATGAGGCAAGGAGACGCAGATCGAGGCGGGTGAAAGGGAGTTCAGGGAGAGAACGCAGAGACCAAGGGAGACAAAAAAGGCAGGTAAACACAAACAGTACGCACTCCTGTGGTTTGGCAAGGCTTTTTCTCCGTGCCTGGTCCGAGTCCACACTGCGTCCATTGCCCACTCAGATCATTCAGTGACCTCTGACCCACGCACATCAAACCCACTCCACCCACCACTACTCGGTCTCTTCCTTATTCTGTGTCCACCACTCTTATTCTCTCCCTCGACCCATCAACTCTCATCGTTTGCTCTTCAGGGTGATCCCAAAAGAATATTTAAAAAAAGAGAGAAAAGAAAAAAAAAGGAGTGCGTAACGTGTGATTCAGTGGCAGGCGTGTCAGCAGGGGAGAAAGCAAATCCAGGAGTCCCCAGTATGTGTGTGTGTGTGTGTGTGTGTGTGTGTGTGTGTGTGTGTGTGTGTGTGTGTGTGTGGCAGAGAGGCAGTCCGACAGTTTGTCAAAGTATTGGAGTAAACAAAAAACCACCCACGCTAACACACAGACCCACGCATGGTGCATTCTGTGTGGAGTCATGTGACGACAACTGATAGGATGTTGACGATGCCGGTTACAGCTGCGATGATCACACTGCGATACCTCGAGTCATTATTGATGATCGTGGCCGTGATTATGACGATAATGGGGGCTGATGATAATTAGGACGCCTAATGATAACGATGATTGCCAGTCTGTTCTCTCGCTCACTCTCGGATTTGAAATGTATCACTTTTTCTTTACCGCTATTAACTCTATAGAGGAGATGGGATACAGGAATATATATATATATATATATATATATTTATTTTCACATGAATCGTTCGACATGCATCCGCAAAGATGCATGCTTTCATTTCCTCTCTAAATAGAAGCTTGTGCCCACGTCAGAGTTTGGATGAAATGAGTGACTGACTGTGCGAGAGACCGAAAAGAAGAACTAGAGAATAGCCTGCCATGTAAAATAAAGGTCCTGTAACTGTCATATTTACATAACGATAAAGTGGCAGGTAAAGATAGGAGCTCCACTCAAACTCCAAATGTGTCTGTGTACACTTTCTACTTTTCTGTTTGCAGAGCTGTTCTGAGGAAACACACCTGCCCTCGCCCTCACACACACACACACACACACACACACACACACTTTATTTTCAGCTGATGCAGACATGATACACCTCTCCTTCTGCAAACACAGTAGATACCCTGAGGAATCACAAATGAGGCTGACAATTCACAACATACATGCACACAACCAGGACCCTGCGGTACAAAGATGCAGCAGATAGGGTGTGTGTGTGTGTGTGTGTGTGTGTGTTTGGGGGGGGGGGTTTGGGAAAATCCCTCTGCTGTTGTTGGTCCCCTGCACACCCATACGCACACAGACACACACCACTAGCAGAGCAAACACCTGGTGGCTGGCTCGTGCTCCTCGGACCCGGATGTGCGAGCAGGAAGGCCACATTTACACAGACGGAGACAATGAATCCCTGAGAAAAGGGCAATGGGATTATGATGTCAGGTGATAACGATAAACGTGGAAGCAGCCTCCCTAAAAGCTTTCAGGTGTGAAGAACTATCTGTTTTAAGGTGAAAGTGACACTGCCTCAAACCTGTCTAACTGGCATAAAACTGCCAGTTAGACAGGTTTGAGGCTAAATGGAGAATGTAGTGAACTGCAAGACAGTGACATAATATGTTTTGGGGGGGTTTTTCATTTGTTGATAATTTAATCTTTTTTTAAAATAAATTCCAAACGGCTGTAGATCCCAAATGGTGTTAGATTTGGTTGGCTTGATGCAGAATAAATCATTCATTCATAAACCATGCAGTCAACAATCTACATCATGGCTTATAGCACTTAACTTCCTTCAAATAATTGATGATCTAAGTGATTAAAAGGGAGCTGAATGCTATTTTGAACTGTCAGTTTGTATCTTAACATGTGAACAAACTTTTTTTAATAACCTTCATGTCCCGGACCATTAACAAAAGCATTATTAATGACGAGGTTGAATATAATATGTAAGATGAGACGCAGCGGTTCTTCCACAGCCTAAAGTGAGACAGCTGACCTGCTGACGCCTCGTCAGCGACTCCCAAGACAAACATTCACATCTGAAACTGCCACGGCTGGTTTCTTTTGACAAGATAACAACGTTTGCTCATCACATACTTTCACATCGCCTTATTTAAACGATGATCAGGAACCTACTGCAAGGGTTCAAACTATGACGAATGAGCATCACAAGTTATCAAAATAATGTCTTTAACCTACAATATTTGTATTAGACCCAAAGTATTTAGAATGATATGAAACTGAGAAAAGCAGCAAATCCTCAAAGCTGCAATAAAAAGACTCATAATTCATAACATAGACTTATTTCCTGTCTTATTGACTATTCTTTGCAGCCGCGTGCAGTTGTATAGTCTATTGTAGTACTTTGCATGCTAAACCAACTCCAGAGAAGTCCACAAAGTAAGCAGACGTATACACACAGCCACATATTGGATTAGAGGCTTGAAAATAGTTTGGCTGGCAGAGGAAACCTTCTCTGAAGAGTACTTCTCTAATAGTACAGGGGATTTCTTAAAAACAACCACTGACTACACACATTTATAAATAGCTGAGTGGATCTAACACCGGATGTTGTATTAAAAAGGGTCCGGCTTTGCACTGCTGCCGTCAGATTCAGACTGTTGACTAACCCCGTTTGGTTGTGTTTACAAAAGGGGCGACATGTGGTATGCTGTGTCATCTAAAGACATTTCTTTGAAATGCAATAAGCTGTTAGTGGTTTGTAGAAGCCTCTGCAACTCCCATGCAGCAAAAAAAAAAAAAAAAAAAAAAGCAGCAGTTAAAGCACGTCAGCAGTTTGAATCAGATGGGAATTCAGAAAAAAGCACTAGAATAAACTGGATTAGCAGGGTCTTCTTTTTCCTCCCCTCCCATAGAAAGTGAGTTTACCTTTTAACATATTCGAGGGCCCTCTCCTCTGTTTCGTACCTGTGTGGAGGTAAGTCTCACCTTGATTTTGTGGGTGGACTTCCCCTCCTCCAGACGCTGGGTCCACACCGTGATGCCCCCCTTGTTGTGGCTCATGTTCCAGCCTTCCTCGCACAGACACTCCGCCTTGAAGCTGGCAAACGCCCGGTCGTCCGGTATGGTGACAGCCTGCCCAGACATGGCTCGTTACCGGGAGGGGAGGGGGGGGTGGGAGAAGAGAGGGTCTCGATGACACCCCTGTTGGGGGCCCGGAGGAGACACGGGGAGCCGGGGGAAACGAATGAGGAAGCGGGGAGACAACCACTCTGGTCCTCCTCTTCTTCGGGAATAACTTGTCGAGTTCAATCCCCTCCTTCCAGGAAGCTTTTCTTTTTTTTTAAGGCTGCACCGCGTCTTGTGATGACCAGTGTGTGTGTGTGTGTGTGTGTGTGTTCAGGGAGGTACAACAACCGCAATCCAGCCCGCACAAACTAATCAAACAGAGGTGCGTGAGGACAAAAAAAAAATAAAAGTAGTATCAAAAATATGAGATGGGTGGATGGAATCAGCCTTTCACTTGATTGCGGTGGTTGAATAAGTTTCAGCCCGTGTCAGCAGTCCTCTTCAGTCGCTCCACAGACGAACCATATGGTTCGGTTTCCGTCCGTCTCTCTCGTCTCTCCCCCGATCAGTCTTCTCCCCCTGCGTGTCTTTCTCTTCCCCCTCTCTCAACTGCGGTCTTCCGCGAGCTTGCGATGATCTGCGGCGGTTCTCCTTCGCTGCGTCGCTGCTGTGGCAGGTGGTGGAGGAGATGCGGAGAGAAATAAGAGGAAGAGGAGGTGGATGGAGGGGGGGAGGTGGAGGGAGGGAGGGAGGGGGGAAAGGAGGAGAACAGCCAGGCGACGCAGGGACGTCGACGGTGGGAACGCCTCCCTGTGCTTCCTTTAGGTGCTCCTCGTAAAGCTCGCTGCTCTGGCTCATCGACATATTTTGTTCGTTTGACTTCATTTGTAACGTCAAAAAAACGAAAAAAACTTGCAATAAATAATGTAAATGTCAGTATATGTCTATATTTATTTGATGTGACGGTATACAGAAAACGTCAAATGCCACATTGGCTAGGTCAGACTTACATGAACCTGCATCCGGTCAAAACGGTTTTTACAGGCCTATAGTTTCACTCTACATTGTTTCTGTTTTCAATTACTTAACAAGTAGACCCACGCTTTAAAAAGTTATCCTACAAAATAAACGTTAATCAGAAAACGGTTGGTAACATTAGCATACCAGTGCATTACCATATCATAGTTGAACTGTTAAAACACCCAGCAGCCTACAGCTATTTAGTTACATTCACATTTAATGTGTGCAAAACAACAAAAGGTAAGTAAAACTGACTAGAACGACAACAGAAACTACATAGCCAGTATCTGTAGCTGTTTTAGCGCTAGCTAGAACAAAACAATGTGGTTTGCAACCACAGTGACGTAACGTAAAGGTATACGAAATCCAAATAACATTCACAACCAGTAGTACTGGTTAGGCTACACCATAGCTATAGATCTGGAGGGGGTGTAGCAACACATTTGGAACCAGGTCAACCTGTTGAACCAGGGACAATAGGCAGTTGTCTAACGTTGCCAACAAGTGGGAACAACAGTGACCAGCCACTTCACTCTCTCTTTTCCACATTGAATTTATAATGACAACTATATTTCTGTGGTTTAAACCTGCAAGCAACTCCTGTGTGATTACTCTGTTTTGTTGTTCTCATATTGCCGAAAGCATTTGAACGCAACCCGCGCTATCACACCATACACGCGCAATTTTTGCAAACTAGTTAGTTCACGGAGCAGCGGGGACGCGCCTGAAGCCTGCTGGCTTACGTGTAATCTCAGTAGCCTATTTTATTTTATTTTTTTCACTTTTAGGTTGAATACTTCCTCATGAACTGCTTTAGTTATCAGTTACAACAAGGCACAAACATATATTTAAGTTTCCTATAATGCAATATATGTTTGTGGGTGTTATTATGTGTTATAATATCCATCACTCTGCATGCCCGGCTGCCTGTCTCCATGTATTTTTCACACAGTCTGCCCCGTCATTTTCTGCTCCATTGCTCTCCCTCTCATCTTAGAGAGAGACAAGAGACAACACACTAAGCTCATTGTCAGCCTCCTTAACTCAATTTGATCTGTGGGTGTTCTCACGGCATCCTTAGGCCCCATCAATCTAAATTGAATCTACTTAGAATCACATGCATGTTTAAAAATATAAAACTAAAAGGCCATGCAAGTTTGTGCTGCAGCCTTACACCCATGTCATTTAGGTGTGATCCCTTTCTGCAGTTAGGCTTTACTCTCTTTCTTTGCACAGGAGCAACGCAGCTTTTTTTTTAATTAAATTGAATACACAGGTTGAAAAAACCCTATAGTATGCCAACAGTTTTTCTAAATGATTAGTTCCCAAGGTGTGGGACCACTGCAGGAGAATCATATGGGATCATAGAGGAAAATATGGAGCCGAAACTTAAGTTAAATAGCAACGATTCCTCAAACAGAGCCATGGGTAATGCCATTATTTCCACTATGATTTGACAAATCGAAAGGACTGCTGTGTAAAAGTAATGACTAACTCATTTGTGGAGCAATATATGAATATCGAGAGCTCTAGAGACCCAGGCTAGCAATATTTATTCAAAAAAAGCAAATAAAAATGAAAGTGCAGAATGGACGGATTTACTACTGCAAAAAAACACCAGTCAAATCCAAAAATGAAGAATCTTGCTTTCCAGTGCGTGTTTTTTTCGGAGTGATATTATTTCAATACAATTACATTTCGCTGCTGTTGTGACCAGCTTTTACAGGATGATTAAAATGGAGCATACGGGGGACTGACTGACTGCCATCGCAATCATTAACTAAACTTATCACCAGTGTTTCCCAATCCAGTCTGGTACCTGCAACTGTGCAGACGACTGTCGAGACCCATAGTTCAGTTTAATTGTTGAGATCAATAGTGAGTTTTCTGTAGCTGCATTTGCTGGAGAGAATGGATAAATCGTCAGGTGTCTAATAACAAACCCACACTGACATTTAGATTTAGGGATTGCTGGTGAAGGTGCCAGTGGATTTATGGTGGCCGAGCATGACGTGCTCTATGATTCATGTCTAGTAAGCCTTTTGCTAGCAGACAGCATACCCACCTTGCAACCCACACTTGTATACAGTATATGTCAGAACGGTGTGGCTTAGATTGTATTTCAGTCACAAGAAAATAACATTTTCAAGAAAATTGTTAAAAATGTAAATACATACATGGTTTCTTAAGTGGTTAACTCATCATGTGCAAGTAGGGGATGACTTGCAGAAAACAATAACCAGTAATACCAGTAATATCAGATTTCTGAACAATCTTTCCTTGTCATTCGTGCTACTAAATCAAATGTTTTTTCTTTCATGAACTGATATACCACTACTTTAAAAACGTTGAATGATAACTTTCTGCAGGATCACATATCAACAGGTACATTACAAAAAAAAACAAGGAAGCAAGATGCTCTCAAAGAGTAGTTTATATTATCATCGCACAAATCAAGTTTGGTTTGGTGTACAGGAAGTCCTAAATTCATGCGTCGTTTCCTCTCAACTAGAGCATGGCGTGTGTGTGTGTGTGTGTGAACGACTTCTGTTTTCTCCCTAGAACTATTTAAATAATTTCAAGCCCATCAGGTTCTCCCACAATGACTCCGTTCTCTCTTTTGCAGTCACAATACAAACCATCTTCCACGTCCCTTGCTAAGCGTGTTCACTTTGGTGAAGAAGATGCATTAACAATATCTCATACAGTAAATCCTAGACTGTCCACAAATGTGGCCAATAGTGATTTGATGGTTTTGTTTCGTAACAAAAGCACAGTGTTGCTGGTGGGATGGAGCCTTAACACTACATTTCACCAACCTGTGTCCCATAATAACCCTGTTAATTAGCATGTGATTACACTATAGTGTCGCTGTGTCTACACTCAAAACTTTGATGCTGTGTTTATCTGTGGTTTAGAGTCTGCTCCTTCTCTCAGCCTAAAATTGTGTCATTTTCCTGATTCCCGATTTTATCCAGCCATTCTCAATGATATGGCCGAAACTGAAGACACTTAATAAAGATGATGACGTTTGCCTGCGATGGCCTGTGTACTATAAACTACATCAGCTCTGTGATTTGACGCCATCTGGCGGCCATGGTGAACTATGAAAAGGATAAGTACACCGACAAAACAACTGCTTGTGTCATCAAATCTGTTCCCGGTCCTTCAGTGTTAATATGTATAAAGACCAGAAAGATAAAAGAGCTCTGTCCCGCCTGATACAGCAAATTAACTCTTCGCGTTGTGAAACCAAAGAGCAAATGTGATATCGCCTCCTATTTGAGAGAGAGAAAAAACACCTAACTGCGTAATAGTCAACGTTTTTTTCTATATTGTATCGACAAATCTAATGTGGATCAGCTATACTGTAAAACCAAGTGGGTATTTTAGACGAGGACCTTCCAAAGTAGCCGTATCCCACTGTAGTTTGAGTTAAGCGAACACGGAAGTATGTAGCAGGTACACATCTCACCAAAGCGTATGCCACCGACGTTTCCAGTAAAACAACATTTCCCAAAATGCACCTCGCGTTCTGGTGACATCCACGATGAGGTGAAGCGGTTGTTTTCGTCTCGATGGTTGTAGATCGGGGTGATTTAACGTTAACATCGGAATTACCGCGGCGCCGCCGGCCTGTAGAGTATACGTCACCCCCCCGGACTAACTAGACTGAGCGATTCATCCCCCGTTTCTTTCCGTTGAGTTCATCGCCATGTTATCATCTGTTCCCACCAGGCTTATTGCGCGAAGGTCGCGCAGCCTGTCACCGTGCAGCCGCGTGCTCCAGACCAGCGCGAGCGGTGGCGCGTGCCAGGGCATCCGCGAGACGCCGGCAGAGATCAACCGCAACCCGATCGTGTCTACCTCCCGGGTCTCCAGACGGGGGATTTTAGCTGAGGAGACCGCTAGTACCACCGTCAACCCGTCGGTGCAGTACCACCACCTCGCCCCTAGATGGCTGTCCAACCTGGAGAACCGCCGCAGCTCGTGGGCGGCTCTGGCCAGCAGAGGGCGCAACAACAACCAGTACTGGGAAGAGAGCGGTGGAAGTGGTGGGAAAGGTGGAGGAACCAGCCGAGCAGGAGTGGCCTCTGTCGGTGTTTTGTCTGCCGCAGCAGTGGCCTTCTGCCTGAAGAAAGATTCTGATAACAAAGGTAACTTTTTCAACCAATCGTGTTCTCTGACTTAGCATATTTTTGTGTATTAGTTATGACTAATTTAGTATTAAAAATATTGTAAATTGATGGTTATATTGAGCGCCAGCTACTTTTGCACATTTTCACAAAACGAATATAGGTATAGTGGCCGAGTGAGTATTTACACATCCTTGACTGAGACTAAGGATTTCATTACTGGTAACACATTTTTGCATGATAATAACAATCTTGAATCTTCAATGTGTACTCAATCTTCTGCATTTGTTTCTGCAATAACAAGGCGATGCTCTTCTGGAGGCAGCAAGGACCAGTAACTCTCAAGATATTGCCAGGTACCCCCCCCCCCCCCCCCCCCCCCCACACACACACACACACACACCCACTTTATTTCCAGCTGATGCAGACATGATACGCCTCTCCTTCTGCAAACACAGGACATACCCTGAGGAATCACAAATGAGGCTGATTTGGCTCATTCATGACATACGTGCACACAAACGGGACCCGGATTTCACTGGCTCTTCTTGTGTTCACAGTACGCAATGTACGCGTTCCATTAAGGGATGATGAACATTAGCTGAAGTAAATATTCTGAAATTCTGAAGTATTCATGCTGTTGTTGCTTAAGAGGAAAGGAGAAACTACTTGGGTTTTTTTTTTTTTCGTCATTAAAGATGAAAATCAGCAGAGATGTGGTGAAATTTATTGTAGGATTTTTGGTTATTGTAATATGTAATCGTAAATTAGACAATTTAGTGTGGTTGTGCTTATTTACATTACTTATTGGCTATCATATCTTTATTACCTTTTTTAGGCCATATCCCTTGCCACTGATTTTGTCTCTCAGCCTGGACCACATTTAACCTCAATTTACTTTAATAAATGACCCATGAGTGGTCCCTCCCAAATTGCTCTTTGCAATAAAGTAGTTATTTTAATTTAAGATATTCAGGCTTTTCTTTGGCCCAGATGGCTCTTATAAATTACCCACAAGCCCAATCTTCTGCTCTTTAGTGTTGTACACATTTTTAAGTGTACAGGATGATGAGCTCTGATGGGGTGCTACAGATAAACATATTTAACTAAAATTAATCAAACTAATAGTCCCCCTTTAAACTGAATCACACATAAAAGATAACGAAAACAGTGAGCGAAAATTACACATAAAATGTGACAGTATATCACAGCTACTGAGCTACACACTTTACGTTACCTAGCAACGTTACATCTCTCAATACGAGCAGCTAGGTTAATGAATGCTAACCGCTTGTTAGCCGAGTTAGCTAACAATAACAACCAGCAAATAGCGTTTTTTCTGCTAATTAAGAAAACTACGTAAATACATTGTAACGTCATTTATTATCAAACACAGTTAGAAACTATTGACAAAACTCATGTCTTCATCAGTCAGGTGTTAACTTAACAAAAAAGGTACAACACAATCTTTTTAAGAGACACACCTGACCTTTAAACCGTCCATCCCTGTTACCCTTTCAAAATAAAAGCACCATCTTTATATTCTCATGATGACTGATGCCAGTCTCTCTCACAGCAGCTGTGATCTGCAGTTATGAAAACACAGTGAGGTCACTCTCATTTGTAGTTCTCATAGTTGTAGTTTCCACCAATATTCAGCAGGTGGAAGCAGAGGACCGTCTGCGTGTGTTCACAGGACGGCTGTGTCCGACCACTCAGAGCTCCACTCTAACTGTGTGCCTTGATTGATTTTCCTCCCTGTTTTAAAGCTTTTTTTTAAATCCTGCACTTTCAATTATAGCATATTTCAGTTATTTATCTTGTATGACTTAATGATTAAAACCCAACCAAAAGGAGCATATCCGGTCTGACATCTGTTCAGCTGATAATATTGCATTACAAATCTTGAGAAACAGACAAACAGAAGTAAACATGCTTGAGTCATCGGATCCTAAAATCTTGCCTTGGAAGTTCTGCTTGTGACGCAATCCTTATTATATTAGTACCTAATAGTACATGAAGTACAACACATATGTGCGTCATATTGCTGGATGGTCGGATCTCTTGTGTTGCTCAACCCCTGGGCAGTAATCGTGTTAATGTGTGTTACGTCAGTGCTCGTGTTTGTACAGTGTGTTGTGGGGTATAATATGAGCGCCGCGTCCATGTGTCTGTCCATGTGTGTCTCCATTTGCTGGCTTGGGTTACCTGTGCCCGTGTGGCAGATGGCGTAGGTGAGAGTGCAGCGAGACATTCATCGGGGTCACAGATGTGTTAAGTGCTTTGGTTCGGTTTATAGAAGCGGTAGAGTGTCGGGGCGTGCCTGCCGAGAGGCAGTGGAGAGGATGGAGGTCTCCTTTTCACGCAGACTTCATGAAAGCGGTCGTGCTACATCATTGCGTGATCTTGAGACGGCATTTTAACACCGCGAGTTGATGTGCTCTCCCCGGCTTTATCGTGAGAAGCAGGTGACGCAGAGGAAAGCTTTGTGTAGGCTGGTGACGATGCCGAAAACCGAAAACAAACTCAAGTGCTGTGCCCTGAAAAGCTGTGGACGTAGCTGTAGTGCTGAGCAGGCCGAGCAGTGACAGCGGACCAGAGTGCAGACCAGACAGAGGCCACTGTGTTGACTGTAAACACACACACTGTCTGCATGAGACGACAGAAGGATCACTTACACACACACTTATCAAGACAGCACCACTCCAGTACCTGATGGCATACCCTCGGGCAGAAAACGCAACACACACCTGGCTTACACAGACAGACACATTAACTGGTCAAGGAGCAAGTGTGTGGCTAACAAGGCAGGTCGTTGATGCGTCTCACAAGCAGCTGGACAGCTGTGACATTTTTATTCTAGCATCATTATATCTCCCTGACATACCATTATTATCCTTATAATTGTCGACTATATTTTGATGTTAAATTCTAACCACTTTTCCTTTATTCCCCGTCAGGCTGGTAGAAGAGGGAGTCGACCCAAACCACCGCCACCGCCTAGGTTGGACCGCCCTCATGGTGGCTGCCATGAACCGGCAGCACAGGTCCGTGAGTGTTTCATCCAACTGAGCCCGCTGAGCAAATCCTTTTATGAGATGCATATATTTGATCCCCACGCATGTAACAGCGACGCAGCGGTTCGGTGTCGTGCAGCTGTCTGCGCGGGTCGCTGTGTGAGCATATGTCATGCCTGCCCCCGCTCTAGTTGTTACAGTAGGCCTTCAGAAGTGCAAAGTGCGACTTTCAGACTGACAGACGGTCTTTCCCCGTTCCCCCGTCTCTCTGTCCAACAAATCAAATTAGCCTCCTGGCCCCAGAACACACACACAGCACAGAGCGAGGCCGAGGTTAAGGCCGGGCCAAATCCAATTTACAGCGCCCCTTCTTTTTTCTTTTTCTTTTTCAGGACTATGTGGTCACTTTTTTTTTTGTTTAAGGGCCTCATGTGCCCATGAGAAGCATATTGTGAAATCTGAGTATTAAACTATCTTTTAATGTAATGTTTCTACATTGGAACCAAAGCAATTATGGTTAAGAGGTTAAGAGTTTTAGTCATTTATTAAGAAAAAAATACCAAACATTTGCTGGTTCCAGCTCCTCAAATGGGAGAATTTGCTGATTCTACATAATAATAATATTTGATATATTCTGGCGCAAAATAAATGATATGTCGATAGGTGATGTGTGAGTCACACTGCGTCTTTATATTTATTATTATATGACGCGTGTTGAGTGACCGCTGGTGTGTAACACATTGATGTGTTTTTGGATACAAATGTGGTTGTGTGTGTTTGAGTCTGTGCCTCTGTTTGTGTGTGTGTGTGTGTGTGTGTGTGTGTGTGTGTGTGTTATGAGTGCTATAACTCAGCGAGGCAGTGACACTCCACTGTGTTTAATCCCGTCTTCCAACCCCCCAGTGAGCCGTCACTGCTGCAGGGAAGACAGAACATCGGTTCACACACATCAGTCACACATGTCTCTCCCTCTCTCTCTCTCTCTCTCACACACACACACACACACACACACACACTCCTATCCACACACACAAGCAAGGATGCATGTACACACAAACACACACACACACACACACACACACACACAGAGACAAGGGGAGTTTATATCAAATATCTTACAGGGCAACTGCCTATTACTCAGTCACACACAACTTTATTTACAGCCGTTAAGTGAAAACACAGGGAGCATCACTCATGGACGAGGTCTAGCCCGTAGCTGGGATGTCAGCATGGATCTTATTGTTGAATAACTTCAGTCCTCCCTCACACCGCGTTTACGTTTTCCTGCACCAGAAAAGTGTTTTTAAGAGATTTCTGAGGAAGCCGCGGAGTCCCCCCTGGCCGTTTCTCGTGGGCGCCGTCCACCGCGTGGAGGTGCGGCCCTGAGAGGGAATCAGAGGTGGAGTAGAGGGGTGTTTGTAAGAATTAAAGGGTGAGACTTTGGGGAGGCGTGTGTTTGCTTAACTTTGATGTGGGGCTAAATCGGGGAGGCGCAGGGCCCGGCCCACTATTTGCACTCTCTAACACACAATGCCCATCTCCATCTCTCTTTCTCTCCCTCCGTCCCTCCCTCGCCACATTCACGTGCACAATGAGGGCTCAGCCGTGCGTGACGCCTGTTGACCGTTCCGACCTGTCGGCCGAGCGAGTCGACGGGAGGGGCGTAGCGAGGGAAAGCGAAGGGATGATGGAGCGATGATGGAGCGGCTCGTTGGGAAGGAGAGAGGAGAATAGTTTGGATGTGGGGAGAGAGTGATGTGGAGTGGGATTATGGGTTTGGGGCCGGGATTAGCTGGATTGAATAGTGGTGGTTAAATCGGACAGAGAAAATATTGTCATCATTTGGTCACGACACAACACGTGGTGGTGGTAAGGATCAGTTATCAGTGTTTCTTTCCCAGTGCACTAAACAATATTCTCTGCTGATAATATTAAAAACAAACTATAGGCTGTTCCGCATTAAAACCACATTAATGGGTTTCATGTAATTAAGTAATACATTAAAGGTCCTATATTCTGAAAAACAGGTTTTCTCTGGTCTCTACACCTATAAACTGGTCCTCCCTGAGCCTGTCAACTCCCAGAATGAGGAAAACAAGTGACTCCTGCATGGTCTCTGCAGCCCCCCCACTGGTAAAACGGCGCTCCTACAGGCTGTTCAGATTCAGCTCCTGTTGTTACGAAACGAAGGGAGTCATTTGCATAAGCCGACCTCCTCTGATGATAGGAGACATCCGAGAGGGGGCGTTCATCAGCGAGGTGAAGTTCGGTGTGTCCTGCGGTGAGACAGCAGTGAGATAGCGGTGTTTCACAATGTCGTTGCTCACAGCTTGATACTCAGATTGCTCTGTTGTTGGTTGTACAAATCAACATAAGTGCTTATATTCTGTCCCAGCTACAGAAGAACAGAAGAGACGGTGGTTGCGTTTCATTTTTAATGACAATGTGCCGGCTACGGTTGGTGTTAGCTTGTATGTGTGTGTTAACTACTTCACATCGGACTGCTTCAGTAACGAGGGTCAGTACAGAACTGGCTTTGCCTCGACACTGACCCTCGTAAAAGGATCTGTTCCAACCATACGGGACCAGCAACTTCACCTGAGACACATAGACGAGCCATAGCGATACATCCACGTAAACATTGGCGCATGCTACCGCTAGCGTAAGTTGCATCCTCTCCGTGGCTCTCCAAGTAGGCGATGACAGACGGAGCTCATTAGCATTTAAAGGTGCAGGCACAGAAACAGCCTGTTCTCAGCAGAGCTCATTTGAGCAACTTTTAGACAGCTGAAATTCTTTGGGGCAATGCATATCGAATCCAGGGTTGTTGGACGTCTGACAGCTGTGTGGAATTGATGAAAAACAGTATAATATGGCACCTTTAAGTAGTTACTTTCTTAAGGATACAGTACAGGAAATAAAGGATCACTACCTACATGTTTTTCTTCTTTCACAGCTTCATAGCAACCATGCAATGATAAAGAGCACAATGGCTGCTGAAAGATGGAGATGAACTTCACCACGCAGACTATTCAAGTAAAGAAAGAAGGACAGTGTTTAAGAGGGTAGAATTGAATAATAAGACTTCTTAAATGCTTTAAAGGAGAGCTGTAGTCAAAGACATTGTGTATGAACTACTTGGTAAACAAATAGTTTTCTAAATAGTACTTTATGACGTTCTTTGGTAGGACTTGGGGGGGCAACTATTCAAGTCATGATAGCATACATTGCAAGGTCAAGTCAGTTTTTACAAAGCCCAATATTACAAATCCCCTTGATGTGAATAAGAACAATCAACCCAACAATAAATGAATCAAACAGGAAGATCAACAGAGAGATACCATGGAGGAAAATAGATGAATAAAATCTTAGAAGAAAAGGAAAGAAACAGGAAACAGTGCAGCGTACCTTTATCCTGGCATCTATCTGAACCCAGGTGTGCAGCAGGTGAGATGAGGTCAAGTGAGGTCCAGCGTCTGGGCCAGGTGGTCAGAGACATGGATGGTCAGTTCGGCTCGGGTGTCCATTAAAGCACAGGGCAGACGGAAGTGTCCATTTCCTGTCTTCCCTCCGGGGCAGGATGGGAAACCAACACCGGCAGCTACAGCATTCACCTGCCGGCAAACCTCGGCGAAAGCTGGACGGTTGAATCTCGCAGCCTCAGCGCCAAGTCGGCGTTAAATCAGCAGCTCGATACCTCCCTCCTCGTTTGACTCACTCACTGAACGTACGTTTCATTTACTGACAACTTTGTTTCGGTACTTGTTAGATTGTATTTAGACGTCTGTCATTTTAACTCCTTTAAAATCCAACCAAATTAACCTGTGCATGCCTTCACTTTGGCCCCAAATTAGTGCTGCAACTCTCCTAAATGTCCCAAATAAAGTAAACCACTCGATCATCAGTTGATTAGTGAAAACTATCAACTGTTTTCAAAAGCTCATTAGTTTTAGCACAGTCCTGTGTAATTAAATCTCCCTCTTTCATCTTTTTAGCTCCACTTCCCTCCTTTCACCCACTCCTCCTCCTCCTCTTCCTCCTCCTTACTGCGTTCCCCCCCTCTTTATCCCTTCGTGTTTACCTTTCTGATGCCATTAACCCTTTTCAGACCCTCTCATTTCTTCACACAGTCCTGCCCAGCCTCGTGTGACCAACCATAGTTTGAGTTTGTGTGTGTGCGTCTCGGAGGACGCATCGAGGTGTTTGTAGAAGTGCTTGCAAGGGTGAGAGGAGAGCCCTCTGTGGGTCATGGACCCCCGCCGCCCCCAGCCACAGTGATACAGTAACAAAAGGGGACCCCCGGTTAGGCCTTTATACCCCCTCAGCAAGGTCAGACACAAAGACCTGGTCAGGCGGTTCTCAGCCTCGCTCTCCCACAGGAACACACTCGTTGTGTACGATGACTGTCAGTCTGCTCAGGTTTAAACTAATGAGGGTCCACTTTGTCTCATTAATATTCTGCTGTTTGTTGTTTTTATTGAAATACTGGAGGCATTTGTTTGGATGGTACACCGTGCTGTGATGTTTGAGCTGGTTTTCCTCAAACCGTTTCCATTTAGAGCTGTTGATAAATTAGTCCCTGACTAGTTTGATTATCAATTGACATTTTCTGTAGTTTTTATTTAAAGCAACTGCCAGACGACTGCTGGTTCCTGTTTCTCAGATGTCAAGATTTGATGCTTTTCTTTTTCGTATCTAGTCAAAGACTTAATGTTTTGGGGTTTGCACTGTTCGGATAGCAATTTGACTAAAGCACCTCAGGCTTTGGGAATTTAAACCTTTTTCACAGTTTTCTACTCAACATTTGTATAGATATTTATCTCAAACATTTGGTTGCATCCCTAATACCAGTTATTGGTACGTGCTCCAGATATTTTACTGCTTCGTATTTTAGGTTTTGACTAAATCTTGGCTTGTTAAAGTATTTCAGATTTCCTGAGGCTGTATCCTGTTACGTGGTCAAGTGTAGTGGCTCTTAAAAAGGAGTCCACCTCGTCCTCCTACGAATGATCATTCTTGCTCCATTTAAACCCTCTCAGACCTCCCGCTATAACCATTTAGCTGGGGCCGATCCATCACTCCCTCCGAGGCTGCATTACATAGTCTCAGGTTTAATGACAGCCAGCAGCGTACTGGCAGGGTTCATGTTTCGGCCATCACAGCGGGGAGCTGACTAGTTTTTTGTCTGCGGCTCAATGTCAAAGCCGTTGCTCGCCCTCGCGTACGTGTGTGCACCACCTCGACACGGTGAGTGGTGTTGCCGAGGTACTCGCTGTTTGTTCTATAAGGCGGTACGCTCCAATGAAGGGCTACCACACAAACACACATGGTGCCCCCCCCGACGGCG
Source organism: Eutrigla gurnardus (assembly GCF_963514095.1). Classification (NCBI taxonomy): domain Eukaryota; kingdom Metazoa; phylum Chordata; class Actinopteri; order Perciformes; family Triglidae; genus Eutrigla; species Eutrigla gurnardus. The sequence goes on along the minus strand of NC_139924.1, from coordinate 9,335,242 downwards.
CCGGAAACAGGCCCGACCCTTGCCCCTTCAGTGTACACACATGTGTACATACATTTGACAAAGCAGACTGGGATGTAGTGGAGGAGGGAAGAGGCCATCGCCACAATGGGACGCACTAGAAACGGAAGGAAATCAGGTTTTTAGGAAACCGTAAGGCTCGACTAGGTTCAGGCAATTTGAGAACGCATACCGGGAGATGATTACGGAGGTAGATATCCCTTCTGATATCTTTGGTTGTGTTGTAAAGGAGAGAGCTGCTTAATGGCAACATATCAGATTTATGGGTTTGCATAAATGTGATGAAGAACTTTTATTTGTTTTTAATTCACCGGATTCCCCAACAACTGGAGACCCTCAGATACTTCATCTAAAAAGAGTTTCTTAATTTAATTCACAGAAAAAGTGCCGTGTCATGATTCAGGTTGACGCAACAATATAAATGTACATATTTTGCGATAGAAGACTTGATTATATCTTTAAGCGGCGCTTGAGGTATTTATACAATTACTGAGGAAAGGCCTGGAGTATTGTATTTTAAGTTTCAGGCAGAATTATGACACGTGTTTAAATGTGTGTGTTGTTGTTTTCCAGTGTGGTGAAGCTTCTGCTCGAAGCCGGTGCCGACCCAAACGCCGGAGATCACTTCAACAACGTCTACGACACCTCGCGGGAGAAAGGCATCCACTCACTGGAAGGTGAAAGAAAGAGAGTGTGTGTGTGTGTGTGTGTGTGTGTGTGTGTGTGTGTGTGTGTGTGTGTGTGTGTGTGTGTGTGTGTGTGTGTGTGTGTGTGTGTGTGTGTGTGTGTGTGTGTGTGTGTGTGTGTGTGTGTGTGTGTGCACGCTTGCTATATTACACATATGAATCCTAAGTGTTGAACCGGATATTATGAGACATTATAATTTGCATGAAGATTTGCATATATGTACATGTTTCATTTCTTCCATGTTATTTATTTTTTATATTCCCTGACAGTGGTAGTGTGTGTTTTATTTGTTTTTCCTCCGAGCTGCACACACAAACACACACTATCCCCCCCCAGTCTGTGTTGGGTTTCTGCAGACATATTTATATGGGATATGTATATTGCAGACATTTATATGGCTGTCAGGTTTGGGTCCACGTGGGGCCAGCGTAGCGTGGGGAAGCGTTTCCCAGACGCACGCTGATGGATGGGCTAGGGGGGCCTGTGCGACGCTTTATTGGGTTAGCTATGATTA
>NC_139924.1:9326523-9329023 GCF_963514095.1 Eutrigla gurnardus | reverse complement strand
TTGCATGCTTGCATACAGGTGCCAACCCCCTGCAGACCAACGGTTTGGGACACACAGCGCGGGCCTACGCCAAAGAGGGAGACGTCAACAAAGTGCTGCAGGAGTTTGAGGGCAAGGTATGACACACTCACACAGAGACGCTCTTTGTTTTGTTTTTCAGTGCAGAACAAGCAACCAGGTAATGTGTTTGGTGTGCCAATGACTCTGCACTATTGGCTCAGCAACATCTGTGTCCTTTACTTGCCTTCATGCACACAGACACACACTCCTCAGGAGGTCTATGTGAGCGTGCTGGCTGAGTGACGGGTGCTATTGAGTATTGGACTGGTGAAAGCTGGTGGAGGTTAACTGGGGTTAAAAACGCATGCTGAGGAGGAAAGTTAGAGCATTATATCACAACTTTGTAAAGATGTCGTGATATGACTTGATATAACCTGAAATTCAAAGTAAGTCATCTCCAAATACTGATAAAGATATTTCATTTCATATGTTTTTATCCAGACCTCAAAATTTGCCCAGATTTACATTTTCCACAAGAAAGGCCGTAAACGTCTTTAGCATCATCAGCTTTATTTATAAGCTCAGAATGCTGTCTGTAAATTGTTAATATTTACTGGAATAGTCGGTGGGTTTTTTTCAATTTGATAAAACAGGTTTTAAATTGGGAGCTGAGGGGGGACGCCGAGGTTCGGTAGCAGTAGAGGTGGGGTCAGCTGTTTTTCTTAAATAAAACTCGAGTTACTCGTAGTTATCCACCGGCTTGACAGCAGGCCAGAGCTAAGCAAGATGGAGAGAGAGAATAAGCAGCCTGCCTCCACTGCAGGGTGAAAACCTGGAGTCTGAGAAGACAAAGAGGAGAGGACGGCGGAGTCATGGGGTGGCTGCGAGAGAGAATATGCGAAAAGGAATAAAAGGGAAAGACCAGATTTCCCAGAGAGGTGGATAAAGTCTGCAGAAAAGAGGAACGGCGTGTTTGTAATGAAGACGGAGAGGTGGAGTGTGTTAAAGAGCCTCCTCCACACTCTACCTTCTCTCTATCTGTTATCGGGGGGTAAGGGAATTAGAGAGATTGAACACCACCACCAGTAGGAAAAAAGAGTGAGAAAAGGCTTTACTGTTGCATGCAGAAGGGATTCTGCATCAGTGCTCTTAGTTCTAGCTTTGCACAAAAGTCTAGATGTGCATCCCAAGCCTCTTAAATTTGATTCATTTATTAGCAGCAGAGCAGCAGCGTTTTCTCCGGTTAAAAATACTGTCTACTGAGAGAATGTGTCTGTAAGTATTTGTTAAGTATTGTCTGTATATTTTGATATTGATATTCTGATTATGAGGTGTTTTGGATGGTGATTTAGAAAACAAATCAAATATAAGACTTAGTCGTGGTACACTTGAGTTTCATCGGTTGTCTCTCTTCAGTCTGGTACTAAATGATGTAGAGATGTGGGGGTGGGGGGGGGGGGCTTGGGATGCACCCTGTATGTGTTTGCGTGTCGGCCGCTCACTCTTAAGCTGTGAAGTTGGCAGAGTGGCGAAGAAGAACCGATGATGATAATGTGTCCCTGTGTATTTCCCCGGAGAGGTGATTTCTTACCCGTCTCCCTTCTCTCCCTTATTCATTGGCTGTCTCGTCCGTTTTCTGTATGTTCGCCTTCCGCACCTCCATCTAGTTCCAGGAGCTGCAGGCTCGGCGAGAGGCGGCCGAGAGGCGGAGGTTCCCCCTGGAGAGGAGGCTGAAGGAGCACATCATCGGACAGGAGGGGGCCATCAATACTGTGGCCTCAGGTAAACACACACACACACACACACACACACACACACACACACACGGAACATGAAATATGCACACAACACAAAACACAATGACGTACACCACAAAAAACAACAACAAGTGCACACTACTTTTCTTTTTCCTTCACGGTTTCCGTTTTGCCCTCCACTCCTCTCCTCTCTGTCCTCCCTTCCCTCCCACAGTAGGCGGGTTCAGACAGATCGGCGGAGGCTGTAATTGGTTAATTGTGATGAATGAGCTGTCTGTCAGGCATACACAGGTGCTGTGTGCATGTGTGTGTATGTGTGTGTGTGTAGCAGCTGAAGAGGCCAGGCTTGGAGCCGCCAGTTAACATGATTACAGAGAGAGGAGACATACTACAGACCCCCCTCCTCCTCCTCTCTGCCCCCCTTCTGTCTCTCCTCCCTTTTCTTCTCCTCAGTGTTTCCCTCCATCTCTCTCTCCATCTCTACCCCTCTATCTTCATCACACCCACTCTTTCTCCTTCACCCTTCCATCCTTTTCTCCTTTCACTTTGTGGGCCTCCACCTTCTCCACCACAAAACAACACAGGGTCAGGGATGGACAAGTGGCAGAGCAAAGTGCTGGGAGACCGGAAGAAGGGGGGGGAAAAACAGATGCGACGTAGGTAAAACAAATGGAGGCGATGGGAGAGGAAAAAGGAGACGGGAGAGCTGATGGGAGGAGATACCAGAGAAGTGGCCTCGGAGC
>NC_139924.1:9259023-9321523 GCF_963514095.1 Eutrigla gurnardus | reverse complement strand
AACACCCGAGGAACCTCTTGCTGACACACAGCGTTGAGGGTCCAACACTACAGCGGTTTCAATTAAAGATGTCCACTGGGGGGAGAATTTAGACCGTCTAAATTCTGTGCTACAACAGAACCACATCTCCCTCTCACACTGTAGGAATAAAGGGTGATGGTTAAAGCTGCGCTTTGTAGGAAAAGCTTAAACGTTCTCAAACAGTAGCAAGACGGAGAAGTGCGAGCGTGAGCGTGTGCGTGTGTGTGTGTGTGTGTGTGTTCTGAGGGAAGCAGGAAGACAGCGGGATATTAAGGGCCAGATAGATGGCTAAAAAAGAGGGAGATGGTGAGATGACAGGCCAGAGAGATAGATGAAGGAGAGACGGTGTTCATATTCTCTGTTGCCTTCAGCGACAAACAGTGGCCATGAGACATCAATATTAAACACGGCAACAAGACACACAGCCTTTCACACACACACACACACAATCATCATACCCATACGCATACCAAACACAAGACATCAATATCGTATATGAGCATTTATATGCAGAATATTTTAGCAACATAATGTGTGCTTCTGGAGAGCAAGAGATGATTGAAAGCTTTGTTGAGGGAGGCGCTGGGATTTAGGCCAGCACTTAGATAGAGAGAGAGAGAGAGAGAGAGAGAGAGAGAGAGAGAGAGAGAGGGAGAGAGGGAGAGAGAGAGAGAGTTGCTTGAGTTTTTTACTGTCCATTAATACCCTTTCCCTCTTCCTTGATATTTTTTGCAAAAAGGCAGAGATCGCCTCGCTGTCTGAAATGAGCCTGTTTTCCTGAAATCTCTGCATAGTGATGTTTTCCAAAAAAGTGGGGATTGTTGTGTGTATGTATATATATATATATATATATATATATATATATATAGCTGTATAATTAAACAATGCCTCTGTTCTGACCGTTGTATGGCGGGTGTCCCAGGAAAGACAGAGTTGGCCAAACAGGTGGCTCGCTACATGCACAAGGACATCAAAAAGGTATGCAGCGTCACACACACACATTATGACTTCTCATCGAAAAAACAGACATTTCATTTAGCGGCAGAGAATCCAATTTGTCTTGATTTCCATGGCAACTATTAGTAGCACATATTCAACGTGAAGATACAGACTGAAGAGGTTAACCCATCGTGTGATTGCAGGGTTTCATCCGTATGGACATGTCCGAGTTCCAGGAGAAACACGAGGTCGGACACGTTTTATCTGCCCCAAACACATAAGTGATTGTTTGATTGTTCCGTGTAACATGGTTTAAATATTTTGTGCATTCTCTCTCTCCCCCCCCTTCGTCTCATAGGTGGCGAAGTTCATTGGCTCCCCTCCAGGATATGTGGGACACGAGGAAGGGGGTCATCTGACTAAGCTGTTGAGGGCGTGTCCCAACGCTGTTGTCCTGTTTGATGAAGTGGACAAGGCCCATCCCGACGTTCTCACCATCATGCTGCAGCTCTTCGATGAGGTGTGTATGCAAACACGGGGAGACGGGCGGCGATATCTTTGCGAAGCGGCATTCATCCCCGTGTTTCCCCTCTCAGGGTCGCCTCACAGACGGGAAGGGCAAGACCATCGAATGCAAAGACGCCATCTTCATCATGACGTCTAACGTGGCAAGTGATGAAATCGCCCAGCATGCACTGCAGCTTCGGGAGGAAGCCGAGGCGTTAAGCCGCAGAAAGCTGGCCGACAACCTCGGTGAGAGAATCGCGTGCACACTTAAACATGCAATCACAAACCAAAATTGACGCGCTGTCGTCCAAATTTATAGTACACATTCTCCCATTCACACACACATTCATACACTGCAAGGCGCAAGTCAGGCTCCACCTCTGATCCTCCGTGTCTTGTCATGAGATCATCAACATCTTACATTCTGTTAACACGCTGGTCCGACAGGTGACTCAAATCCAAACTGAACACCCATGTTCTTTTCCCCAGAGGACGTACGGAAAAGTGACGACATCAAAATCTCCCGGCAGTTTAAAGAATCTGTGATTCGACCGATCCTGAAGGTAACTCGGTTACACGCACTAACGCAGATAAAATGCGCCTAGCTCGGCTGTAATTACAGAGAAATGTTGCAGTTTAGCGGCTTGCTCCTCTGCAGCGGCGTGCTGCCATTGGCCCGAGAGGCTTCGATTGTCAATGTTAATTCTTTGGTTCCTCCCCAGGCTCATTACCGGAGGGACGAGTTTCTGGGTCGGATCAATGAAATTGTATACTTCCTGCCGTTCTGTCACTCGGAGCTTCTACAGCTGGTCAGCAAAGAGCTGAACTTCTGGGCCAAGAAGGTATGCAACAATGTGTGGGGAGGGGTGTTCAGTCTTCAGTCTTCTTTGGGTGATATTGAAATTCCCCCACTGACCACGTTGCTTTACTAAGAACAAAAATGATTGTCCAAAAAAGCTGAAGAAATACACATCCATAGATATAAATACCTGCATATGTAGCAGTAGGCTTAAAGCGATGGAGTAAAATGCACCCTAGGTCATTTCCACCATGACATCCAGCAAAATACCCCCTCAGAAGCATTTTTAGCGATGGTCAGCATTGGTCAAGATAGGGCTATCAGCCGAATGGCCTCGTTTTGTGAGTACATACCCTATGTGTACTACTGCAGAAGTTTGGTAACATTCCATGCATTATTAGTGGGGTAATTTACCAGATATACAAGATGTACCATCACGTCAGTACTAAGCCATTCGGCTGATCGCCCTATCTTGACCAATGTTGACCATCGCTACAAATGCTTCTGAGGGGGTATTTGGCTGGACGTCATGGTGGAAATGACCTAGGGTGCATTTTACTCCGAACCATCGCTTTAAGACGCCACAATTCATAGGTAGTAACTGCCCTGGTGGATGGAGTCGGTGGCAGAACTGCGTATTTGGTGGGATGGTGATGATGAGTTTAAGACTTGTTTATCACACAACTTACAAATCCCATCGTTCTTGTTCTCTAGCCGCCTTTTTCATTCGGTTTGAAACCAAAGAATCACCAAAAATAGGACCATTTGTGTTCTTTTTGCTAACATAAGCGACGTCTGTGGGTTATCCTTTTAGGTTTCATTCATAATGTTGATATTTGAACTCATCATTATTAGTAACTTACAGAAATAGTTTTTATGCAACGATGTTTTTGGTGCTCTCCCACGCGGTCATGTATTAACGGCACCATGAAACACATTTATATGACCACAATAACACAAAATCTGTATGTTGTGACGTTTCTTTTGAAAAATGCGGTGAAAGAGAAACAAGAGAGGAAAGAAAGAGACTGATTGTAGCGCAAAATTCATTCAGTTGACTTATCGTTGTGTTATGGTGGACACGCGGGGACCATTACCGTGGCAACCAATATGGCGTGGCATATCGCCCGAGCCTACATTTCTAACATGCGTGTCCTCCCCTCGTCCTGGAAGGCACAGCCCGCCTCGTCCTGCAGCCGCTGAGCTGTGCAGGAACACACGCAGATCAATATGATGTGCCGCTACTACTCACTATAATGTGATTACAGTATTTAACATGTGGAGCCTTCATCAATATTTAATTATTAATATTACAGCTGGTGCCCTGACAGCCAACACGGACCCTGCAGGCAACAGATAGGAACCCGACTCATGACTCACACTCTGTGCTTTTGAATGTTTGCATCTATTTCTTAGTGTCTCCGTCTGGAAGTGGCAGCGGTGCTCACAAACAGAAATGTCACTATTACAGAATCCTCACGATTACTTTTGTCACTGACTTACATTAAATAAATCAAATGTTTATCATGATTGCCTTTAATGCAGTGTTTGTGACGTTGCAGTCTTATTGTTGAGATCTTCCGGAGTGAAACACGTCCTTATTGAACGGAGCGTTAACATCAGTGACTAAATGAGCAGCTCTGATCGCTACTATCGACTGGTTTGATTAAAACGCATTAAGGGCCTGTTGATTAGCGCTGGCAGACACGCCGCTAGACAGTATCTCCTCTCTGCGTCTGATTGTTTTTCCTGCTCCTCGAGCATTCCGCTCTTTCTGATCCGACCCTTTACGACGCTCCTATCTGCCCGATGTAACCTCCTCTCCTCCCTGTCTTTAGGCTAAGCAGCGCCATGACATCACTCTCCAGTGGGAGCGCCCGGTTCTGGACCTGTTGGCGGGCGGGTACAACATGCATTACGGAGCGCGCTCCATCAAACATGAGGTATGCAGACAAGCCACACTAGGTTGTCTGAAAGGTTTTTTTAAAGGCTTCTCAAGGCCTTGAACGTTATTGAATACAGTAGTTAATTCCTGCATCCAAATAAGTGTTTTCGCTGTTCAAGCCATCGGTTTGGTGTAACGCCGGTCTGATTGTGTGACCTCATCCCAGTCAGCATACCGGTTTAATGTAATCACCGCTCACCTCGTCGCTGATCCCTCAGGTTGAGCGGCGGGTCGTCAACCAGTTGGCGGCAGCGTACGAGCAGGAGCTGCTGCCGAAGGGCTGCACCCTGCGTCTGTCCGTCCAGGAGGAGGACCAGCAGGAGCGGAGCGCGCCCAGCCTGCGCCTCGAGGTGGTGGGAGAGGACAGCTCATCGAGGACGCTGGACATCCGTCCGCCACTCAGCCCCGAACACTGACACAGAAAACACAGAGGATGTATCCAGATATGTATGCACACAAGATCATCATCATCATCATCATCATAGTGTCAGGATGGTTCTTGAAGGCCAATAAAAGTACCTCTGATAAACACATCACTGCCTCTCTGTTTCACTACACACACGTAGTAATTATACACGCCAACCTGTCCGCAGCATGCAGTACAATATCTGCCAACTGTGTGCTGTAAACAGTATATTAAATCAGCATACTCAAGTTTGTGTTAACAGACTTTCACATCAGCTTCATGAACATCAAACGCCTCGTCATCAGTGGATGGAAGCCGTCATAGTGAGCGTCATGTTTGTAGTAGCTTCATGTTGATCAACTTAGCTGTTAACACAGTTAATGTCAACAATATAGTGTAGAACAGAGAACAGACATATTTCATATTTATTAAAGATGTATATTTAAGTTATTGCCGATGAAGAGTGGAAGAAAATAATTTAGTTTAAGAATTTACAATATTTTGCCAAAGTTGGATGAACAACGGCCACTTTGAGTTCCATTTCCTGTGAAGGAAAAGGAAGCATTAACCACCAAAGATGGTCTGGCTTTGCCTCAGATTGTTGTGTTCACTTTAGTGCACATTTGGTTCACCAGCAGAGCTTCACTGATAAATGTTCACTTCATTTCAGTAAACACATACGTAGCAGCCCCTTTTGAGTGACGGCTAATTACGTCCTTGTGAATTGTTTCTGTTGATGCATGTCGATGTAAAGTAAAGTCAATGTAAAAGCCTGGGCAAGTCTAGCAATTTAAAGACGTAGAAAAATGTATCTTCAAGGTGTTGTTTCATAAATGTCTGAACAGCATGTCGACAAGACGCCAAAAGTGACATTCTTCCCTCTTGTATCCCCAACCTCCACCACGTAAATAAAGTCATCACAACAAAAAAGGGAATTCCTCTGTTTTTGTTTTTGTTCTGTTTGTGTTGTCGGGCTGACACTCCTGATGGATGTGTGTGTGCGTGTGTGTGTGTGAGAGAGAGAGAGAGAGAGAAAGTGAGAGAGAGAGTGACAGTGACCGGTGCCTGGGTGGGAAATCTGCAACAATGATGCTTGTCCACCTTGTGAAACAACATGACAGAGGAATTTCCTTGGAATTCTGCTCTGTGTGGGGTTCTGTGTCGGACACACACACACACACACACACACACACATACACACACATACACACACACAGACACACACACACCCTGCAGGAACGTCTTCCCCATAGGGAGGAATTAGCATGCAGGAAAAAGACACATTCACTCTTACTGTGCTCAGCCTGGACCCCCCAACAACACACACACATTTGTCCCGTCTTACACACATCGACAGATTCATTCCCCGTTGATTCAGAATACAACAATGCAAATGTTTTCTGTAGCGCTTCAATGATCAGTCAGTCAATTAGTTCATTCATGTTCAAGCAAAAATGCCAACAAACGGATTCCAGCTTCTTTACTTTTTCTGCCGTTGGTCTGAGAGAAAATGCCGTTTGAAGACGTCGTTGTGGGTTCTGGCAACTTGCTATATTTTACTTTGTGAAAGATTAATCAAACAGATAATGATTTAATCAATGATGAGTGTAATTGTTAGTGATTTTCAGATTTTCTTCCAATAACACTTCTAGTCACATCTCGATTGTAGCAAAGCTCAAAAACCCTGATTCTCCATCTCCTCTGTGATTGGTATGGAAGGGAAATCAATAATAGGACGATTTAGACCCTGCGTACCTGTAGTGCATTCATTATATTCTGTGAATTCATATTCATATGTACGTTTTTTATATTTGTGTGCCAACCGCTCTCCATCTAAGCTTCCTCTGTGGTCTTCTTCACTGTAGTTTGTACTGTAAACAAAGTATCATACACTCTAAAAATGTTACCGAAGGAGCAGAACAGCCGACGTGAAGCGGCCGCATCTGGACAGTAGATCAGGTTTTGCTATGATACCTCAAGGCTTTTTACCCCCCTCTATCTCTTATAACCCTCAAACACATCTACACTTTATGGTTTTAGGAAGTCGAGCTGGCGCGCGTGTGTGTGTCTATCCATTTACCCTCCCGGAGGAAGACAAGAATAAGAGGAGGAGGGGAGGGAGAAGAGGCTCTTAGTCTGTCCGTCAGGCTATTTCTGACTGCTGCCATTTCTCTGATTAGATTATGGCGAAACAGAAACCTGGCCCTCCATCGTCCTAACCTCCCTCTCGTTCTATCTCGCTACATTCTGCTCACTCCTCTCCCTCTCCTTACCCCTTCCTCTGCTGCCCCCCCCCTTCTCTGTCCTGATGCGTCTCCTCCACTCTTTTTTTTTTTTGCTGCTGATACAAATGGAGAGGATAGTTCAAGGTGCACGAGATGAGTGAAGAGAAGTGAGAGGAACACATCTGTGTTTACGTCAAACTGCAGTAAAACAGTTCTGGGTTCAAGGCGTGACCTGGACTGTCCCCGGGACCTCACTTACATGTCGTTCCCCATCTGTCCCCTAATGTCCTCACATCTCTGTCCTGTCATCCATATTACATGCAAACATGGCGAAAAATATCACAAGCAGATTTCTTATGAAGTCATGTGGATTTGATAATAATCGATCCAGTAATCTGGACCCGACTTTGCCAAACATCTCTTTTCTTTCATCCAGATTGAGATGCATTTAATGCAGATAAGACCCCGGGGCCCCATATCTGCTGCAGGGTTCCCACTTTTTGCATGCACACGTGACTAAAACGACAGGACAGGGGAAGAAGTTTGATTGTGAGTTGGCTGTGAGCAGCGGTGGGCCGGAGCAGCGAGCCAGGTGGAGGTGGTGAATGATGAACGACGACTACAGGCTCTCCCATTATCATATCTGTCCCTGCTCTTAACGGGGGATTTTCATCCGTGTCCCTCCGCACTCCCTCTCATCTCTCCCTCCCTCTCCTCCTCGTCGTCCCCCGAGGACAGCGATCGATTTCACCTCCATTACCTCAGCCCTCTCGGCTGTAAAAGATGCTCTTCGTGCTTGCAGCCGTAAAGCAGCACCGTTATCGCAGCCTTATTTGAGTTTACGTCTGGGGCTCGGGCCGGCTTTGTTCTGGTTCGGGCGGGGACTGACACAACCGGAAGCAGGGTCCGGTTACCGCAGGGCAATCACGTGACGGTCCCATGGGAGAATTAGCATAAAAGACGAATAAAGGACCCCACCAAAAACACGCCAGTCTGCTATCCCTTCTTTTAAAGAAAAGGAAAGAATCCATTCCGCCTAATTCGAACCTTGCTCAGGGACAGCTCGCGTGGCAGATTGCAGCCTAATTAGTTTAGAGGGAATTTAATTCAATTAACTTTCCACAGCTCCGCGCGCCCCGCCGCTGGGCTGCTTTCAGAGCGCGGGGCCAGAGCTCGAGATCTAATTAGCGTGTTTGGAGAAGCTCTCCTGCGCGCGGCCATCCCCTCGCCGCTCCAGCTGTGGTGCGTGCGCGCGCGCGTGTGCGTGTGTGCGTGGGTCTCCCGGGACCTGTATGTGTGTGTGTGTGTGTGTGTGTGTGTGTGTGTGTGTGTGTGTGTGTGTGTGTGTGTGTGTGTGTGTGTGTGTGTGTTTTTATCCTAAAAAGCTTCTTTTTTAAGTAACATGCCGTTCTCCATTAGGATAATACAGGTCTGGAGCCGCAGCGGAGAGATGTAGCAGCATGTGAATAACCGCAGCTGCTCTGCGTCATATCCCAGAATGCATGTTGAATTGATGTTAGACTGGACCCGGATTAGCGGGAGTCTAATTTGATGGGTTAAAATTAATGGCCACACTTTGTGGCAATTGACCAAACCAAAAAATCCAGCCTGGATGAGCCTTTGTGCTGGACAATTATTTTCGCCCCATTAGACTGTGTTGCTATTCACGTTTTGATCCGACCTGCTAATAATTAGTTGATTTAAACACGTGGACTTGGGCCAAACTCACTGGAGTTTTTCATGTTTTGAACATGGAAAATCGGTGCTTATGATGGGCTTTTAAATCCTTTACAGGCCGATTTAATTACATACCTTTCCTCTCAATGTTCGGATGGTTTACCTCTGTAATTATTAGACTGAAACATAATGCTATTGGTTTTTAAGATATGGATATAGTTGTATCAGTGTTTAATTTTATATTCTTTGAACTACCAGCACTACCTGAGTGATTAGTTGGCTGTAACCACACTGGGTGCTGTTGCTCGTCTCTAACCCGGTTAGATGCGCGCTGTCGTCTCGAGCCGGAGCGTCACGGCACATTCCGGTAATTTGGGATTGAAATGCGGGGACAGGCGCACCGACGGGACCCCCGGCCGCCCTGGCCCACCGCCCCCCTCCCTCCTCCACCGTCTCTCATCCATCACCGGGCAAATCAAATGCGCCGCCAGCCTCTGCTGCTGCTGCTGCTGCTGCTGCGGCTGCAAAGACGCAGGGCCGACGTTAACGTTACGGCCCTTTGATTTTTTTATTTTATTTTATGCGCAATCAAATTCACCGAGAGGGAAGAGCGTCTTAAGAGAGGCGATGACACGACACATTTCCCTGACGCTGCAGGTGGAGAGGCAGCTCCTCGGCTGTTTAGATCACGCTGGCCTGGTGGGTTTAGTCAATGGAATGGAGGATGGAGGTGCAGCGAAGGCAAAAGAAGTCTCTTTTTTTTTTTGCAGCAAAGGCAAAATAAGTATAGACCTGATAATGAAAAAAATATTCCTTAAGAATATCAAGACTATGTCAATAATATAGGCCCACTGACCTGCCACCTGGGAGCCAAAAGTATGGAGACATGCTAAATCCAAACATGTAACAATGAAAATACGTATTATGCACGTGTGTGTGTGTGTGTGTGTGTGTGTGTGTGTGTGTGTGTGTGTGTGTGTGCGTGTGTGTGTGTGTCAGTGAGAAAGAGAGAGAGAGAGAGAGAGAGAGAGAGAGAGAGAGAGAGAGAGAGAGAGAGAGAGAGAGAGAGAGAGAGAGAGAGAGAACTCAATCAGTCATTTTGCGTTTACGCACAAGTAAAAAAGACACAGGTGGCAATTAACTGAGCATTAGGGGACTCATTCATAACGTGATATCCTACTATTCGTGCTATCCACATCATGTCTGTCATTGTGGCTAAAGGTCCAATAATTCAATATACAGAACATCAAAATTCAAAAGGGGAAAACATGATGCCCATGTGGCAAATCATTTTAATGGTCAGTCAATTTGATTTAATCTACTGTTAATAATTAATATAGAAAGACCATATCATAAAACAAACTGCAAAATCTACATTCAACTATTATTTAAATCTATTGGATAATCTAAAATCGGACTACAATTTATACGGATTTGAAGGTGATTTTAAAACGCCAAAATGTAGCAAATTTAATGTTTTGTAAAAAAAAAAAAAAAAGTTTGCAGATGTTGTAATATTTCTTTTTTGTAATATAGCGTTATTTTTTTATTTAATTGAAATTTAACCTCAGAATAAATCAAGCAGTGTGGAGGATTAATTCGTTATATTCTCATATATTCTGAGTGTTTCTCTCTTCTTTTTCTTTACGTTTTATTGCAGCAGCTGCATAGCAACCATCAGCTGTTTGACTGTGTGTGTGTGTGGGGGGGGGGGGGGGGGGGGTGCGCGCGCGGATGATCGGATCAGTGGCACTGACGTCAATTAAGTCTTAATAAAATATATTACCAAAAAAAAAAGTATAGTAACTTAATATTGGGCTAATTTACAAATCTCGACAAAGAGGATCAATAGCCGCCTCAGCTTCCACAAGCAGGAAAACGCCTTTCGACGCACGGGACGTGCTCCTCTTTGAGCTTCCATGATGGATGGAGCTCTCTCTCCCTGACTGACAGCTTCACTTGGTTTGCAGACCACCACCAAGAGTCACGGCGCAGATCCCGGTCTGGGGGCCTCCCGCGTGGCTTTTCTTCACACCAGTGTCGCCGCTGTCCCATCTTTCACTCGTCCCTTATCCCCCGTCTCTATCCGCACACAGCTCTCCACCTCTCCATCCATCATATAGCAGCCTCTCCTCCACCCACGCCACAAGTTACCCCACTGCTCGAGTCGATGAGGTCGATCTGCATGCGGCCCCGCAGATCACAAACACTTACGGTGCGGGAAAGACAGGAGCAGAGAGGGCCCGGATGTTGAGAATGTAATTAGGACTTTCTCCGCAGATCCTTTCGTGTTTGAAATAAGCTCGGGCAGACTGGGGGCAGTTACAGGGTGTGAATATAAGGCCTGGTGCTGTTTTATTATCCATTTTGCAATAAAAAAAAAAATGGTTATTAGTCATTTATGCAGCAGAAATTCGTTAGTCAATGGAAAGGACGACAAAAAAATACTTCGTTTAGTTTTATTATAATAAAATATGGTTAACTGTTAACTGTTTAATGGTTTTAATCATTAGGTGTACATGTATTGTCTCCTGTCAGCCTTGTGTTTTAATATCGCATAATGATGCTGCAGCTTTAAAACCAACGACCGACTCTGATCGGTGAAAAAGCGAATTGATCCTTTGATGTCAACTCAATCATAACTCTAGGTTTAGAAACGGACGGCCGATGTTGAGTGCGTCCACGAGATTCTCCCCCCTAATAACCCAGTCCTCCATGGGCCTATAATCCCCACAGTCGTGGCTCCTCTCTCAGGGGCCCTCAGGAGCCTCTAGGGGACCATTGTGCCCCCCACTGTTGACTCAGACGTCATGAATGCAAAAGATCCCCGTTACTGTTTCCGTCAAATCGCCCCATGAATGTAAAAGTCCAAAGTTAAAGCCTCCGCAGTGGAGAAGTCTCCCCCTGCGCCGGAGCACTATGGGCGGATTAGTGGCCTGGAAGAGAAAGGTCCCCGCTTTGAAGGGATTAAAGTTAAAATGCCTAAATGTAGGAGAGCTAGGGTCGCTCCTGGCTGCTCTTTTTTTTTGGGGGGGGGGGACACAAACGGCCCTGAGAGTTTAACTTTGAAACAGTTTAAGTTTATCGGTAAACTCACCTCTGAACCCAGCAGACGGGATGAGGACACACAACAGACGGCGTGGCCTTCAGGGAGCTGACGGGTCAAATCACCAGGCTTATAAAAATGGATATTTATTTTAAGTGGGATCACAGACATCAACGGTATTTATGCTATATCGATGTTGCAGTGTGGGTGTGATTTTAGGATGGGTGCGTTAGATCTGTTTACGAGCATTTTTTTCTGGGTGTAAAGCAACTTTATAACAGCTGAACAACAGACCTAATATAGGCAACATAATAAAATTAATATTAAGTGAAATACTTGACGTGATCTCATGGTGGGTTCAGACGAGGTGCATTAACATGCAAAACCAATCTTTCTTCGAAATTGGAGCATGGAATTCTGGTTAATATTTTTATTTTTTAAGTTAGGCCTATTTGTGACAACACATAAAGTATTTTACAATTAAACTCGACCAAAAGCTCGAGTCTAACTATTAGAAATACCTTTGAACCATAATAATGACGCATCTTCACTGCTGCATTTGATTCCAGTCGGTGGAATATTTACATTTCGACTTAATTACAGACGGCTTCAGTCCCGGCTCTTGCGTCCGGCCTGGTTGAGCCTCCGACCCGGACGCGGCAACAGACGTGAGTGACGTTCAACCGGCACCGCAGCTGTATCAACAGGCGCACCGCGTGCCGCCCCGCCCTGCCCCAAAAACACCCACTAGCTCTCACCAACCGCACGATGAACGCTTGAAACAAATCGCATTATTTGTACTTATTTGTAGTTTAACCGGGCGCGCGCGACAAATGCACGCATGCGCGCGCGTTTAGCCGGGTTAATGGCATTAAGGAGCATCATCACGCAGCCTCTGGTTAAAAAAAAAACAGAGAGCGCGCGCACACAAGCCCAAACGTAATTAATGTGTCGCGTGCGCGTAAAACGAAATTTCGGTTTGTGGGTTTCTATTATTCGGTGAAATGTGTCCACTAATAAAACGCTTGTTAATTTGATGAACGGCGCATGAAATACAGCCGCGCCGATTCGGAAACTGCATGAAGCGCGCGCGCCTGCCTGCCGGTGTGCAGCCCTCTGCGCGCGCATGTGTGTGTGTGTGCGACGGGGGCCGTGTGGGATACGACTTATCACGTTGTATGACACCGAACAATAAACTTAAACCAATTTATGAAGCGTCAATGCGTTTACGGTTAGCCTGTCGTGGTTGCTCACTTGTCTCTGCAGCCAATTCCCTCTCTAGTCCTATACGTCAAAGTGACGCTCGCGCCGATGACATCTCCGTAAAAGTGATCGGAATCAAATCAGAGCTTTTAATCTCGCCAATCACCGTCACATCTGGACGTTTCCCCCCACATAAAGACTTCGGAGCCTCACTGGTTTCCACGAGCCGTGTGAGGTGCCGCGAAACCACGGTGACCACTATTGAGCACTATTTTGGTGATCAACGAGATGCATTTTGTCTTCATGCTTTGTCACATTAATAACTGTTGCATCATTAAGTAATCCTATAGGACATCGCAAAAAACTAATGAGATATTAGAATCCTAGAAGTACAAAATTATGCCTATCCGGAGCGCGTGTGTGTTTTCTCTTGCCTCCAATATCGGACAAATATTGCTGCTTCATATTCAGTTTTTTAGTTTTTAATCTGTATCTTATTGCCTTAAGAGCACTTTTACAGTCTACCAGCCTGGTGTGTTGCTTTCTTATTGGCTAGGCTTGAATTACAGCTCACATTTATTCTTCAATAATAGTGTGAAATGAGAGCACATTGCAGGCCTCGTGTGTCAGGGGGAGACAATACGCAATATAAGTGCCTGCCTTGGCTGAAAATGTACGTTGTTTGCTGAAAAAGCTCACAATAACGCAGTTTAAAGATTCATCTAAAGGAACGCGAATCTCGGCATTTGGTCACATCTGAACTGAGAGACTGGGCTAATTACAAAGGCCCCATAAAAGAAGCACCGACATTATAAATGTTTTAAATAAAGCAGCCGTGGTTTGTTTGTTTTCTCCAGTATGACGATTTAACTCTGCTGACACCTGCGAGCTCGCGACGCAGTGGAGCGCGTGGGCGGTGCAGCGAGCAGCGGGAGGGGTGAGGGGGCCGTCCGTGTCCACGCTCACTCACATGGTGGCATTGTCATGGAAACTAGACCACCGCCTCGCTATTGTCTCGCGCTCTGCCAAGTTTATTATAAACAGCGCACGAGCCGCAGCGCGCTGTCAAACGGAGCGCGAGAGCAGAGAGAGCAGTCCCGACGAGGAGACCCGAAGAGAGGAGCAGAAGAGTGAGAGAGAGAAGGAGGAGAGTGAGGAGCCGTAGAGAGACGAGAGCACATCTGGATTATTTACCACAAAACAAGAAATCAGCCGCGTGGCAGTGAGATAGTCCACACCGTAAATCCAAGAGAAGTTTCGGAGTCCTGGGAGATACTGGGGAGACAGACGACTCTGACTGGTTTGAACACTATTCACTCCATTCTCCTAAAATAAAAGAAAGCACCCGAGCCTCTCTACTGTTCGCCTGGTCGCCTTTTTTGTTGGTTTGCAGACCGGTGTTTGCACCGGCTCATCTCCATGTATAAGATGGATTACTCCTACCTGAACTCCTATGACTCCTGCATGGCGGCCATGGAAGCGTCGGCCTACGCGGACTTCAGCTCGTGCAGCCAGGCCAGCTCCTTCCAGTACAACCCGATCCGGAGCGGACCCTTCTCCAACCCGGGATGCACGCCGCTCAGCACGGCCAGCTGCACCCTGGGAGCCCTGCGAGAGCACCAGCCCACACCTTACTCCTCAGGTACGGGGGCCTCTTGTTTCATTCCTCTGGAGGTCTGCGGGGACAGAAAGAAGCGCGATAGGATGAGGCTGATTTGGCTTATAAAAAGGTTATAGAAGCTAAAGGCCTGCATTTAGTCGTCTCCATTATTACATTATGGACATTAAAAAAATAAAATAATAGTCAAATCTATTTTTCGTTTTGATGACGATCAAGCAGGATGAAATGGTTTTAAATGGATTTGTATAATAGACTTCATTCATGATTCACAATGACATGAGTGCACACAAAAATACATTTGCATGTTAAATCAAAGTAATCATTTAAATGTAATGTGTTCACATTTTTCAATTATTACTTTAAAAACGAAGAGGTTTTTAAAGGTGAAATATTGTATTCTATAATAATTTGGACAATAGTCGAGGCAAATACTAATTATAATAATTATATTCATAGTAAGAATTATTATAATAATACATATATAATTTAAAACATCGAAATCAACATTGACAAATCACACACCTGTTGCTACAGCCTCGGCCCACCTTACGGCAATTGTTCAGTTATTCATTTGCCTGCAACCCTGATCGTGTCCAATTATTTTTCTTCCAATTATTTCTAGATAGCCGGGACTTAAAATAATCAAAATAAATTTAAGATGCAAACTGACATTATGTTTATACTGAATTTATTAAGTAGTAGTTTGGTTTAAATCCTGTATAGACCTGTTGACAAGGCGCAAAAAACTCAACATTGCCTTTCCAGGGTTTGCGTATAATTTGGCCTATTTTGTCTCATCTCTGAACACAATGCGGGACAATTACTCATAAATCAATCCGCCTCCTACAAAGCAGTAACTAGTCCTACCGTACAACACTGTAGGCCTCTAAAATAAGTTTTCTTCTTTTAAAGACGTATTTTTGACGGGTCCTGCTACATTTGCAGGGCCTCCAACTGAAACGTGGCAACAATTTTAAATGTTGCCTTTAATGTCCCCCCACAGTCCCTTACAAGTTCTTCTCGGACCCTTCCGGCCTGAACGAGAAGAGGAAGCAGCGACGCATCCGGACCACCTTCACCAGCTCCCAGCTGAAGGAGCTGGAGCGGGTCTTCGCCGAGACGCACTACCCGGACATCTACACCCGCGAGGAGCTGGCGCTGAAGATAGACCTGACCGAGGCGCGAGTGCAGGTGAGACACAGGGGCGAGCACGTTTCAGGTGAAAGGTTCTCATGACATCGTCGCGTGCCATTTAGTGAACCCCGCCTGACTCATTTCCCCCCCGTTTTCAACAGGTGTGGTTTCAGAACCGGCGCGCGAAGTTCCGCAAGCAGGAGCGCGCGGCCAACGCCAAAGCCAACAGCTCGGGCGGCACCACGGGCAGCAGCTCCGGCAGCAGCTCCGGGGGGAAGAAGGGCGGAGAGATGAGGTCTTCATCCGACGACGATGAGTCCAAAGAGTCCACCTGCAGCCCCACGCCCGACAGCACGGCCTCGCTGCCGGGCTCGGCCAACGGGAACATGGGCAGCCCCGCCAGCCTGAGCCCCAGCCCGGCTCCTATCAACAGCGGCTACGTCAACACCTCCAGCTCCCCGGTCCTGCAGGGGCTGAAGCCGCCCAGCTGGTCCAGCCTGGGGCCGTCCAACCCCGCCGTGGCCCAGCCTGCTGCCCAGACTCAGGAGATCCTGAAGGCCTGGCAGCCGGCGGACAGTATGACCGGGCCCTTTGCCGGAGTCCTGTCCTCCTTCCACAGAAAACCCAACCCCGGCATCAAGACGAACCTGTTCTGAAGCACAGAGGAAGAGAAAATCAGAAACAGACATTGTGCCGTCTACTGGAACAGTGAGGAGTTTCTAGCTTTTGTTGAGAGTCAGGACTTACCCATTAAAACAGCAAATCCACGGGTGTAGTCTGCTGTAGGCCCTCGGTTCTTCTCTTAAAAACTATCCTGTCCAAACCGATTCAAAGCTCAGTTAATAAAGTCTAAAAGGTCTGGTCACCAACTCTCACCCCAAAATATAACGCAGCTGCAAAACTCTGGACATGAGCAGTTTCTTTCCTGCAATGACTTCATCGTTTTCACCCTAAAAACTCTGCCCATGCTCCTCTTCCTCACATAAAACAAACTCAAGACTCTCTGTTAGAGATGCAACACTAAAAGGATGCTTGTGTGTGTGTGTGTGTGCAGCTGAATCACAAACTGCTTTGGCTGATAAACACATCAGATATGCTTATACGCATAGTCTCTTTTCAGTTCAAACTCACATTCCCACACTCGCTGCATTGCAGCAGAGCCCTCGGACGGCCACATGAGTCCTGATGAGCATGGCGGTCAGGTACGGGTTTAAAGCAGAAATCTAAACATTACGCTCCAGTCTCTGCCGCGGAAGCTAAACAAACTCAATCTCACCCTCAAGCACAACTTCCTCTAAGCTCCCCCCCTGACACACAAGGCTCACACCAGAAGGGAACAGGTCCCCCCCCACCCCTAAATCTCTTTTGCAGATCGGAGAAAAGCACCCCAAAATCCAATTAGAGCAGCAGGGTCCAGACCAGACACCTCCCCAGTTCATCCCTTCCTCCTCCTTTTACCACTGATCGAGTCCTGACTCCCCCCCGCTCTCACCCCCCCTCCCCTCTTCCAGGATTCATGGTCCCATCCCCTTCGCCCTCTCTGTCCCATCATGCCCTTCTCCATCAAACAGTGGGCACTTTGTTAAAAACTCAGCATGGGAAAGTAGACGGAGACCTTGAGGCTCCTGCAGTTTCCTGCCCTGTTGTTTGGGTTTAGAGAGGTGACCAGTTCTACACAGAGAAAGTGTAACCTACAGATGTGTCCGTCTAATTATGCCTGACTTGTACTGTTGGTTTTCGTGGTACCACAACTGATCCATCTCTTTTGTCCCTGACCGAAGATGTTGTTTGACGGGTCAAATGAGTGTGTTGCTTCGGTCTGTGCTATGAACTCGACGCAGATGAACAACTCATCACCCACTCTGACTCTCTCTCTCATCAGCTTTTTATCAACTCTCTCCCCACACCTGACAGACGTGAGACCAACTTTCTCAGAAACGCAACGCAAGCTGCTCAAATGTTGGCAACAAAGAGAAAGAGAGAGAGAGAGAGAGAGAGAGAGAGAGAGAGAGAGAGACAGAGATGCATATAGTTGCTGTTTTCTACTGTCCATTAACACCCCCCCCCCCCCCCCCCCCTGTTGATATTTTTTGCAAAAAAGCAACAAAATAATAAGCAGCCGTTTGTACTTTCTCTCGCCTTGCAAATTTGTGCATCGTCTACATTTCATTTTGTAGCATATCCCTAAAACAAGAGCCGTCTTTCCAAAGAGGCTTTACTCTAGAAATTCCTCAAAAAGGGGGGTAAAAAAAAAAAAATGTATTTATTAATATTCTTTATTATGTCAGTGAGGAAACCCCACACATTTCTTTGAACTGCTCCATGAAATGTTGTGACTGTAAATTCCGTAATTAGTAATATAAATATTAGGTAGCCCTTTTTTTTTGTTGGTTTCACCCATGTTGCTTTACAGGTTTATTTCATTGCGGAGCATCTGTCTCACAGACCGACACAGTCCACGAAAAACTACCAATCGACAGAAGCTCTAGTGAATGAGAAGTTATAGCACTACTCTGAATATTCTAATAAATCTACATTATGGAAGCACTACATGAGGCGTTTGGTGTTCTGGTTTCTTGTGTGCCACAGAGTGATTAAGAGTGTTGAGTCCTCACAAACTAACAAAGCTGTTCTCACAAACACTGGAGGTATACACGCTCCTTACACCACGGTTGAATAAAAACTCAAATGACTGTGACTTTCTTTTCATTTTACCGTACACTTTTCCTCTCTCCTTTCATGAGGCAGACCTACAGCTCACAGACCTTTAACGGTTTCACCCTCTCGGCTTTCCCTGCAGACGACAACAAAAACAAGAGAATGAGCTAATGTAGAAATAAGGAAAGATATTAGGTTTTAATTGAAAACAACAACAACATGGACAAACAACTTACATTAACTTAACATAACCAAAAGAGGGGACTACGTGAAAAGAACGAGATAAAATGGAGTGTCAGAGAAAACAACAACGGTATGTCTTTTTCCACTCATGCACACAAATACAAACACACACACACACAGAACACTGAGAGGCTAAACGGCAGATCCACATCCTCTGCATTATATGGCTGTTAGACAGTTAGACAACTTGTATAACACAGGCAAGTGGCTGAGCCTAAGGTTGCATGGGAGCAACATAATTCAAGGATGGGTCACAAGGATAATTAAGAGACAGACATGAATGGAATTGCTACAATCACATATTTAGTCCCAAATATGCAACAACACATTCACTGAGAGCTTAGCGTTCTACTTTTGAGGCCACATCAGCAACTGGCTTATTAATTTGGCTTCTAGTTTCACAGGAAGAAAAGGAGGCAGGATTTAAATTAAGAACAAATAAAGGGATTGTGAACACTAACAGCTAAATGTGTAATTAAAATATATATATATATATATATTTCACACACAACCCCTTTCACAGACACTCCTTTCACTGAACATGACTTCTGCCTTTACTTTCCAGTTTCCAGTCAGCATCAAACCTACTGATGAGGTTTATGGAGTAGCAGCACCACCTGCTGGTTACATCAGCAAACAACAGCCCGAGAACAATCTGTCCTGCAGAAACCTGACTTTTGTTTTTAATGTATAGCAAGAGGTGACATCTTCTCTCACAACAACAAACTGTGTCTAAAACTAAAAATCCCCCAGACTGCATTAGAGGGGGAAAAATGTTTTGGTAAAAAATGCTTTCTCCAAGACAATGAAATTAAGTTGGCTTAGTAAATAATCATCAATAATCATTCATCTATTTAGCTAGGTTAACCAACTCCCTGAACACTGCTCCAGTGAAACAATTTGAAGTAAAATGAAGGAAAGATGTGACCAAAAAAAACCCATCAATCCTCGGTTATCAGCTGCTAAAATAAGATTTGCCTTCTTCTGTAAATTGGAATTTAATGTCCTCGCAGACAATTAACGTGTGAGCATGAAAAATGTGTTGGGTAAAACCTTCTGAGTGATATTTCACTTTGGTAAAGCATCCATTACCTCATTTACACTTGTTATATCATGCCTTATCTACTTGATTTTCTCAACCACTCAACCAAATACGGGTTGGGTCAAGAATCTGTATGCTGCATGTGTCAGTTGTCAATGTTAAAGGATGCTTACAAAGTTCTGAAAAACAAAAAAAACTTCTGAGCTTCTAAGAATGTAATCAGCCTGCAAGAGTCAGGGAAAAAAAGCTGAAATGTCAGTGTTGAGTGTGAACCCTCAACGGGACCGGCTTGGTTGGTTTGCTCCATTTTCCCTTTAACCTTAAAAAAACAAACAAACATAAAACCATAAATACATGCAGAGACACTGAGACAATAAATTCCACCCATTTAAACAACCGTGGCACAAACATAATCATTAAAGTACATCATTTGAGAAATGCGAGGTTGAGCTCCCTTTAGCCTGACATGAGCCAGGGCTAGCTCCTCTCCTGTAGGCTGTCATAACCCCCGAGTGCTCTCCTAACAATTCCTCAAAGGGTGACCATTAGTGAGGGGGGTGGGGGGGTCAAGTTTTAACGCTAGCTTGACGTTGCAGGTCAGAAGTGATGGTACAACACCAAGGCTCCAGCTTTCCTCGACTCCCAAGTCATCCCCCTGCATCATTTCACTAGGGTTTAGGCCGAGGGCCATGTAGTGACGCTTGAAGGACTGAAATGATTCTCATTAAATAAGACCACCACTACAACAAGGACAACACACATACAGTACACGTGAAAAAAAGATGGTGGTTCTAAGTGTTTTTTTTTGACAGTACAAATGGAGTGCAATTTCTCTCAGAAGGCACAGTCTGGCATTAATTGGCACGTTCCAGCTCAGTTCAGTTTAGCTCAGATTTGGCCTCTTGGGACCCGGTGTGGTACCGGGCCGGTTTGGACCAGTCATCAACCAGTTTATTTCTGCTGCTGCTGCTGCCTGAGGCTCTCCAGCAGGATTCGCTTGTGGGCGGGGTCGAGTACTCCCGCCTCCTCCAGGTCCTCCTCAGTGATGTCACTGGAAAAACAATAAGCATTATTTAAAAATAACGATTTACGTAAAAGAATAAAAGTAGATACGCAATGTTCTACACACAAGTAGGAGATTTTGCTGTTGAACTATGTTTTGCTCGACAGCAACAGCTTTTATTTTCAATCAGAACATGTGATTGGTGTGGAGTGTATGCACCTGAGAAACTCCAGGTCGTCCCAACCATTGTGTAGAAGACCCTGCTCATATGTCTCCAGTCCTAGTCTCTGCAGCCACTCTCCCACTGAGGACTCTCCAACAGACAAAGACGAGCTGCTGCTGCCCCAAAGTGCCTGTGCAGGGGAAATGAAACATCATCAACATGTACGTCACAACTCCAACAGAACAAACAAAAACACTAGACAGTAAAATATACATTAGGCTAGCTTGGAATGGGCTCTCTCTATTTTTCTGTGATGTAATGATTAAAATATAAGGGAAAAGGGATCCAGATCGTATGGTAGAATGGTACATGCGGCTGCAATAGATGCTTTACGTAAAATGCTAAGCTAAGCGAGCTGGGTTAAATACAAGTTCAAAACAGCTTCTGTGTTTGTGAGAAAATGTGCTCCACAAACTGGGATGGTCTAAAAGAAGCTACTCATAACAACCAAAACAAGTCACAGCTTCACTTCCTTGAGCTGAAAAAGTTTTATATAAAAAAAAGAAGCTTGAATTGAATTTTAAATGCAGTGCTCACCTCCTCTGGCATGTCCTCTGCGATACTCTCTGTGATGGCATTTCTGGGTGGAAAAGTGCGACAGGCGTCCAGACCTAAACCCATGGGCTGCCCTCTAAGAGGCGGCGGTGCAGACGGAGCGCGTGGAGGCTGACCAGGAAACTCACTCTCACTCAATGTCTTTGCCATCTGGAGCACAGAACACGACTGGTCATCCAACGCTCCTGGACCGCCTCCTCCTCCTCCTCCTCTTCTAAAACCCTCTCCGAGGGCCAGTGGGGCAGCAGGACTGGCTGCTGGGATCCTAACTTCGGCTAGGTCTGGGTAAAGGGGGCGAGGTTTGGAGAAGGGGGCCTCTGGGACCATCTCCAGGGCTCCCTTCGGGAGAGGAGGAGGGGGGAAGTCAGGAGGAGGTCGATTCAGTGTGCTTCCAACTGTCGTTGTGACACCAGCCCCCTGAGCTCCTGCTACACAAGCGCCTCCATCATCCTCTGAGGAGCCCTCCTCGCTAATAGCACGGACAGGGAGTCCCATCATAGGTCTGCGTGTGTGAGAGGGCCCTGAGGCCCCATAGGGGGGTTTGGTTCGAGCTCCAACTGAGGGAGCAGGGGCTTTAGCCACCTGGGGGTTTGCAGAGGTAGGAGATGGAAGAAGCTCAGGGGAAAGAGCAGCTGCAGACTGGTTGGGGACGCCCTCCAGGATGTAGTAGGCAGGATTATTGTAGCTGTTCTTGCATATGGATGGATCACCGTCTGGTGCATCCTGCTTAGGCCTTCACAATACACACAAAAACAGGGGATTGCAGGAACAATTTATGTTTTTACTTTTTGTTGTATTAAAATGCACTGTTGGTCTTAGAATATCTCTAAGCGGTTGTATCTTTTGTGGTAAACGTGAACATGTGTATTTGCTGGTCAGTGTGTGTAACCTAGATAAATCCTTCAGTACCTTGTAGCCGTTTCCTCCTTGCTGCACCTTTCTCCCTCCTCGCTAACCTTTCCCAGTTCTCCGATCTGTTTACGGACCACAGACGGCCTGCACCGAGAACACATCATTTTTTAAAAATAAAACCAGATGGTATTTTTGCTGCATCAAAATATATAAATATAAAGTGTACTCATCTTGGACTATGGGGTTATTATACAGAACAGCAAAGCCAAGTGTATAGAATTATCTCCTCTATGGATGTGTGCAAAACATAATGAAACATTCACATTTTACCATAAAACTACAACTTCGAGTGTGAAACTAAAAGAGTGGAGAACTGACTTGACGTATTCATGTCCCACTCTGGATACCGAAGTGGATTTCCCTTTAGGTCCCCCCGTCTCATCCTTGTCCACACTGATCCACTCTAAAATAAGACAACAAATCAAAAATCAAGCACTGGTCAAATGTCATACTGATCATTTGGACAAATCACAATGCAAATTGTTGCAGTGAAAAGTCCTTTCATTGTCTCGACTGCCTCATTTATAGCTTCTCTCTTCTCTGGGTAGATTCCTTTTAATTGGTGTTTGTTTACTCATTGTATACAGAGAGCATTACCGTAGAGTCTCTCCCTGGTTCCCATTCTTTCAGACGGGACTCTGACCCTCATGGACCCCCTGATATTTCCCGTTTCCTCGCCACGGTGGGACAGGTAGGTGTGGAACTGCTGTGCTGTGCTGCCAATCATGGACTTCAGAGCCAACACACACTCTCCTAACAGGGAAACACACACATGACACCCGTCAGACTAAAAGTCCACTTTAAGGAGTTGCACTGCCACACCTTAAACACAAACGTTCCCTTTGTACCGTAAGACTCGTATCCATCCAGTGATTTCACCGTCAGCAGCAGATGTTGGTCCTGCAGGTATTCGATCTCGGAGAGAAGAGGTTTGAGCGTCGTCAGCTGCTTGTTGGACCAGCCCACACGCAGGAAGTTGACGTTGTCGCTGCTCTGACTGTCGTTCTCATAACTCTTCTTAAACTCTACAGATGAGAGACAGAGAGAGGAATGCAGGGCAGAGTGGATGGGAGGGAGGGAGGACAAAGGGAACGGGTGGGGAAGGAGAGACGGAAGATGTTGCAATTCATTCAAAAGTACATGGTGGACGGAGGTGGGGATGCAGCACAGGTCAAAAATGGATTCAAGCTTAAAGGTATACTGACTGCCTGAGATAGGGAGGAGGGGAGAAAGATACGAAAAGAAGAAACAGATACAATTTTTTATTACATTACATTACTTGGTGTTAGAGAAACCCTGTCTTTGCTGTAACATCTGGTGCATTTCTGTATGCGTGAATGAAGGTGGAGGAATGTTCTTCTCACCTTCCAGACACGTGGAGTAGAATTCGATAAAGAACTTGGTTCGACTCGCCGTCTTCACTATGGCCTCAATGCTCTCAAACTCAATGTAGGCCTGCTCTGAAGACTTTGGTAGACCTACACAGAAACAGGTGGTCAGGAGGGATTGGAGGGGGGGAGAAATGGAAGAACATAATTACTTATTTACTTAAATGTGAATTTAAATTGTGCACTCAATAACTGACATTCAGAGTCGGACAAGGAAGCAGAGTGATTGCCAGGAAGAGGAAATAAACCAAGGAAATGATAGAAGTATTCTCTGAAGAATGAATCGACGTGTACCTTTCTTGGAGACAAACTGGGAGGTCACCCCCACCTCGAAGGTACCGAACACAGGGGAATGATCACTGGACACTATATCATCTGTACAGCCTGACAAACAAAACAGCATGTAATTAATTCTCATTGCATAAGTGTTAAATTAAATCAACCACTATACCCAGTTGATAAAACTGCAACAACGAAAAAGGACTTCTGTATCACTGAATTGAAGAAAAATAAATTTCTATATATGGTCTCACCATAGGAATTGCAGACAATGTGTGTTTCTGGGTATGACTTCCACAGGATCCGGTCACACCAGGACGGAACATTAGTCCTCATCTGGGACAGACAGAAAAGCAGAGGACACAGTTATCGGTTGTTGGAAATGGCCGGGAGGAAGACTATCCGTGATATTGTCTGAGTTAGCCAACGTACCCCCGTGGCCTTCTGCTTCTGCCAGACATACGTGTCCCTTGAGCCACGTTCATAACGGTAGGTGGGTGGGAAGGAGATCTCTTCCTCCCCTGCAAACAAGTACACAAACGTTCACTTGCTAGAACCCAAAGCGTAGTATTTAATACATTCATATAAATCTCATTAATGCATTCATTTGAGGTGTCCTTTGAATTTTGCGTTGCATGACACAAATCCAGGTCCGAACCAACAAACTGCTCATTTACAGGTTTATACGTACACACAGTGAATGATGAGAGCAATTTCCCAGCAGCAGGTTGTATTTAAAGTAAATCTAATTTATGTGAGAGCTCAGTGCAAGAAACAGCGCTCACAGTTTCTAAAAATGACTGAAAGTCTCATTTTGAGTCTTCCAACACTTTCGGTGTCTCTACCATTATGCACAGAAAGAGGAGGAATACAGTACAGTAAGAAAGTGTGCTAGAAACACGGCCATACTAACCAAAGCGTAGAAAGACCTTGTTCTTCTCCCGCTCCAGGTTGAGCTGGTCCACCTTCAGCAGGGGCTCAAACTCCTTCCTGTTAATGTAGTTTAAAATCTCCTGGAAACACACAAAAGAGATGAGGTGTCATATATTTCTGTTGCATTTCATCATTCTGTGCATGTGTGTCTGTTTTCCGCCTCACCTGTATGTCCATATCCAGCCTGTAGTTGAGGTCTCCCAGCCAGAAGAGGTGCGTGAAGCGTAGTGAAATGTCAAAGGAGCTCAGCTGTTTGTCTCCTAGCGACAGCAGGCGTAGGATATCTAGGTAGTTCTGGTTCCTCCTGAAGGAGTCAAAGGTCACGTGTGTCACAGGCAATAAGAGGTAAATGAGTGTGAGTAATGTGTGTCATGATATCTGACGCAGTCTAAAAGTATATAAGTTACCTGGCAATCTTCTCATTCCCTGATGTCAAGTGACAGTTCACAAAGCCGAAGGATGTCCCATTGAACATAAAGGACACACCCACAGCTCCTTTGTTTCCTAAAACAAACGGATGACAGAACAAAGATACTAACTAAATATATAACAGTCATTAATGTAATTGTCTAAAGACCATTATTACGTTTTGTGTTGTTATTGCACCTTTCCTGTTTCCCTATAGATTTTGACCAGGATGTTAAATGTGAAAGTAGAATGAGGACTAAATGCTGAGTGCTGTTACCCAGTGTGTTGGCGATGCCTGTCTTGACACTGGACATTCCCACGTGGCTGATCCGGTTCTCGTGTTCAGGTTTCACCAACACGGCGATCTTTATGTTCCACAGAGTTTGCACTGCGATCTGCAACCAATGACAACAGATGCTATCAGCCATCATCGGCCCTTTTCTTCCCCTTCAGTTTTTGCCTCAACCTTCTTAAACATATCATCTCCACGTTTTCTTCCTAGCCCCCTCATGACTTCATATATTCAATAGGTGTGAGCGAGCTCAAAATAAGACAATTGCAATCAAAAACTATGACATTTACGTGAAAAAAACATTTCATATCTGCTTTTTTACCGGTTTATAATCCAGTTCTGTCTGTTCTTTCAGGATGGCACGAAGCGACTCCACCCACTCCCGTTCGCACACAGAGTTTTCTTGACTTCCAAACACATAAAGGTCATGAGGGATGGTAACCGTCATCTCGTCTAGGGTCTTCCCCAGGCCACGACACAACACCCATGAGGCCTGAGACTTAGGGGCAGGCACTGAGCCTACACACAAAGACCAAAATGTTACATCCTTCTCCAAAAATACTAATGTCAAGCTCTGGAAATAGATACATTTGTGTTTTATTTATTTTTCAATGCAACATATCAAAATATATTATACAAGTGTAATATCCAAGCAATATCTAAATATATTAATGATGAATATAATCTGAATGTTAATTATGTTAATATTAAGAATAATGTGCATATATGTCTAACCCATATTCCAGGTGCCTATGAAGATGGAAATCATGTCTGGCTCATCTTGGTTGGAATGTTTGTTCTTCATCAGCTGCAGCAGCTGGCAAAATGCCTCCCGCTTCTGAAACACACACACACAGACACACACACACACACACACACACACACACACAGACACACACACACACACACACGCAGACAGATAGACACACACAGACAGACACACACACACACACACACACACACACACACACACACACACACAGACACACACACACACACACAGACACACACACACACACACAGACACACACACACACACACACACACACACACACACAGACACACACACACAGACACACACAGACAGACACACAGACACACAGACAGACACACACACACACACACACACACACACACACACACAGACACACACACACACACACACAGACACACAGACAGACACACACACACACACACACACAGACACACAGACACACAGACAGACACACACACACACACACACACACACACACACACACACACACACACACACACACACACAGACACACAGACAGACAGACAGACACACACACACACACACACACACACACACACACACAGACACACAGACACACAGACACACAGACAGACACACACACACACACACACACACACACAGACACACACACACACACACACACACACACGTAAACGTTTTCAATATATATGGATCTCTCATTTACAGCAAACGTGAAATATTTAAGGAGAAACAGCAAAGCAGAGTTTCCAGTGTGTGTGTGTGTGTGTGTGTGTGTGTGTGTGTGTGTGTGTGTGTGTGTGCGTGTGCGTGCAGACCTTGGCACTCGCAAAGATGAAGTCTTTCCTCTGGCTCTTGTCCTTCTCCTTCTCAAAAACAATGCCCAGTTTATTCTGCACACGCTGAGACTTGATCAGCTGACGTACTGAGACAGGCAAACAGACAGGAGACAGAAGGTCAGCGATAGGGAGAGAGCAAGAGGAAGGGGCCGGGAGGAAAAGCAAGGTCAAGGAATAGATGGGGCGGGTTAAAGTCGGTTAAAGCAAAGGAAGGGAAACAATGGAAAGACATGACAAAGGAATTACTATAGAAAGAAAGTTCTCCAAATGACCTCAACTGCATCACAAAGAGATACCATGAAGAACATTATCTTAATAGAGGCTTGGATTCTTAAAGACATTAGAGACATGTAAACAGTTCCCACGATGGGATGCAGTTAAAAGTAACACATTACTCAGGGGGCCCAACAGTGTTTTGTAGCCACCTCGCTCTAAATACAGATCACCTCAAATAACATAATAAAAACTGATTATATATATACCCTCCGGACATAAAACATTAACCATCAGGTAGAAGAGTAGAGGTGCTATTTGCCACACATGTAATGAATGTGGCTTTTGTTTAGGCTGTCTACAAACTAAATTGATCACAAGATGAGATACGTCACTATCTGGGTGCCTCACTTCCCCCAGGAAATCATTCAGCAGAACAGAGGAACACCGATTCCTCATAAAAATCTGTGCAAAAAAAAAAAAAAAAATCTGTGGTCATTGTGAATGGAGTGTTGGTGTAATTCTCACTTTTGTCATGTGTGAAGGTGGTCCAGTCCTCTTGGCTGTCCTTCACCTTCTTCATCACTACCAGCCGTCCTCCCTCCACGTCCACAGACAGAGTGTACTTCTGACTCTTTCCTATCTTTGTCAGCTCTGCCAGGTAAACATCCAGCTTTACCTGAAGGGCATCAGAGGAGCAGGATTTAAAACACACACACAAACTGGAGGCGATTCATAAAAGTAAAAATGAATCCACAAAGGTATATATTTTCAAATCTTCACACCACTAGGGGTCTCCAAAATTAAAGTCTCTTCTACTGTTATCACATACAAAACAAGATTTCTGCAGCATTAAATCTAAAGAGAAAAATAGGTGTTACATTTAAGTCAAAAGTCGAAGTTGAAAAGTAAAACGAGAAGCTGGAATTTGAATGATTGCATAAAATATCCTGATTCTCGATGGCGGGTTTCTAAAATAATATGTAATAAAGTATTTCTGTTCATCACATACTTATATCATAAATGTGACATTAGACCCTGATGGGCTCTTTTTGCGTGTCAGTGGGCGAATCAGGTGTCACATCTTGAACCTCGAATCTCCTTATCGTAACACAATCGTGTTCCTGTGCAACAGGAAGCTGCTGAAAGTCGGTCACCACAAGCCCACTTGGCTGACAGCTAATATGTTAAATCTTCCTTCTCGGTCTCACCATTTCTCCACATGTTTCGATAATTATTGCTCTTTCCCACTTACATAATTTATGTTATCATGACTGTTCTCTGTATGTCTTTAAGTTGACTTGTCATCACACTTTCAAAATAAAAGAACTACAATATTATGACCTATAGACAACATTTCTGCTGTACACATTTACTTGTATTAATTGTATGTGAGACTATGATACCAAAAGGGACAAATACCACAAACTATGACTGATAATGCCACAGGAAGTGCATTACACACATTCCTGTGGTCTCACATCAGCTCTGCTGACAAACTTCCTGCTGTGTGTTGAGGAATATATGACTTCACGCCCTGTTTTACTGTAATTCACGTTCAGTGTCTCCTCAGTGAAACGAAACCACCAGTTCTCGAAAGAAACCTTTAATAAATTAAATCTAGAGTTTCAGCATTGTACGACAGATTTCCAGACAAAAATCAACACAAAACAATAATGAAATTGACAAAGGAGTGGAGTAGAGCTTGAATGTCCCATAGCTGCAATTTGACATTGAGGCCATCGAGTCTCTCTCTCTTGTCTACCACTGATCCTCTATTCAGGGTCGCTAGAGCCGATCCCAGCTGTCATTGGGCGAAGGGGTACACCCTGGACAGGTCGCCAGTCTATCACAGGCATGTTAAGACAAACAACCATTCACGCTCACATTCACACCAAAGGGCAATGAACCTATCCCCATCCTGCATGTCTTTGGACTGTGGGAGGAAGCCGGAGAACCCGGAGAGAACCCACGCTTACACGGGGAGAACATGCAAACTCCACACAGAAGGAACCCGAGCCCGACCTCCACCACCGTGCAGCCCAGGCCGTCGAGTGTCTTAATAAATGTGTTCGCTATGATAATTGCTAAAATGCAGATATTTCTCGCTTCACTCTTCCCAAAACACAGGGTACCAAAATTGTTTGTTTTGTTAGTTTTTAGTTGATGACATCATCGCTACCCCCTTAAAACGGACCTCATATCATCCTGCAGGGAGAGAACCATGAATAAAATGTGTGATTTATGAGATTGTAGACGGTGCGTGTGAGCAGCCATACCTCGAACGCCTGCACGGGGATGGCTTTGCTGTGACGCATGGAGAGAGGAGGAAGGGAGCATGGCGAAGACAAACTCATGTCCTGGAGAGCTTTCAGAGCCTGAGGGGACAAAGAGAGTGAAGAGGAGAGCGACCAAAACAAGGGAACACAAATACACACACACACACACACACACACACACACACACACACACACACACACACACACACACACACACACACACACACACACACACACACACACACACACACACACACACACACACACACACAAGAGAAAAGATACACAGACAGACACACTGTATTGTTTTCAGTTTCCCATTTCCTGGATGTGATCTAAGAGGAGGAGTCAGTGACATCACATGAGTCAAGTTATGCAGCCTGATTGCACTGAGGTAATTTCCTTCCCAGGCAGCTGAAGCACCTCCCTACAAATGAAGTAGGAGTAGAAATGGTGTCACGTATAAACATGGCTGGTCAAAGTGTGCTTCGAAATTAGGGATGAAAGACAAAATTGGAAAATCTAAGTGGAGAGGCTAGAATAACACTGGATTTAATTACTTTCCTGTTATGAACTACATGGCACACCCTCTCCATTTAGTTTTCTTAGCATTACACATTATGCAAATACTTTTAAAGGGTTATAACAACACGTGGACAAATGGCTGCTTTGTCCAAAAGTGAGAGGGAGCCGAAGCGATCATGTGTGAGCGTGCATGCCTTCACATGACTGAATATATGTGTGTACCTTCTTCTCTATGGAGGACAGCAGGTCTTTGAGAATCGCCAGCTTGGTCACAAGGTTCTCCAGCTCCTGGTCTCCACCCTGATTCACCGACTGACGGAGGGAAAAAACTACAACAATTAGAACCCATGTAAGCTGTGTGCCGTTTGAAAGATGAAGGATGAAATAAACACACAATAGATAGGCATTGCAGCATTACAAGTTGTTATTAAGGCTGCATAACTGGTCTGCCCATTTATATATGACTCAGAATGCATTCAAAGATACAACCACATGTTACAGCGTGGAGATGACTACTGAAGTCATGTCAGCAATTACAAATGAAGGCAGCACAGTGGACAACACATTGATTATGTGATGCCAAAAGATATTATTTCTATTCATATATTGAAATCTACATGAAAACGAGACTCATTAAGATTCCATAAGACAACAACAGACATTACGTCATGTATTCCATCCTCTGTGAAATTCATATCACACATCACACAAGTGCCTGTTTGGGAACTGGTGGGGGGTATTTTCGCTGTAGTCTGGAGGACACATGCTTATTTTTAAACAACAGAAGTCATCTCAGGAGAGAGAGAGAGAGAGAGAGAGAGAGAGAGAGAGAGAGAGTGAGAGAGAGAGAGAGAGAGAGAGAGAGAGAGAGAGAGAGAGAGAGAGAGAGCAGAGATGGGTACCTGTTGGATCATCTTGGAGACCATGAAAGCGCTCTGCTGATCAAAAACCTTAGACAGGATCTCCAGACCAGACAGAACCTTATCCACCTCCCTATTTGGGGAAAGAGAGGTCCACATTTTACTTCATTCAGATCTACCTGAAGGAAATCACATATTTACCATATAGATGCATGCATGTTGGGGCTGCACACTCACTGCCTTACAGATGATTACTAACCTTATGATTTAGTTATACTCATTTCTGTGGCTTATCACAATGTTTGAATGTCAATCACTCAATCTGTATTTACATTGAACCTCTCATACAGGTAAGTGGAGTACAAAGAGTTTCCCACATCACTGACAATCCCAACAATAAGACAAATGTGGACCGAAAAAACCGACAGAAAAGACAAAAGCAATTCAGCAACAATTCAAGAGCAAAGCATACAAGATGATACAATTATAGAAATGTAGTAAAAACTGAATTAAAAGCTATAAATAAAGTAACATTAGTACAATGGGGTGAATTATAGCTAGATTAAGAAAATAGAAAGAATGAACTGAGAGCAAAAGATGTGTGGAAGCAGGCATCTCTGCGGGCTGTGAATTTTTACGATTGAGCGACGAGCACATATATAAAAGAACAGCTTTGTTTAGAACAGACAAGAGAGGATGTGTCTGGAATATGTGCGTCTACAGACGTGCTAGTGTGTTCTTCTTACCCATTCAGGCGTTTGCATGATGCCACTAGTGTTTTGTTGAGGTGAGGCAGAGCGCTGGCTCCCTGTTTGACTGCCTCGAGGTCAAGAGCATAGCTGCCCTTCAGGTACTCGTGGGAGATGGTGCTCAGGCCATTAGCTGCTGGAGCACTAAAACAAATTCAAAGTCTAATGAGTAATTATGACCATCTTCTTCACATGTACATCATTTACCTGCTGTATTCTATATATATATATATATATCTATATATCTATCTATATCTATATATCTTTCATATTACCGCCATATATAGTCATAAATAGATCTTTAAACTTTCAGCTGATACCTTAAAGGATGAGTATAAAAAATTGCAGTAAATCGTGTCACGTATCCATGACAGCAATGTATGTGAGCGCCGAATCTGTGCAGTCAGGATTTTAAGAATCACACACTTCCCCTAATACAGCTGACTTATGTCTACCATGCCAACCACAGACACAGACGCACAAACTTCTGCAACTACAACATCACTTTTTAGGAGAATTCAATGAGTCATATGTGACGGAAAGGAGAATGTTGCTTCACTGATTTGACCTACAGATGAAAATGTGGTGAAGTTTACTGCAACACACTCATTTCTGGTACTTCTTTAACACACACACACACAAACACATGCATGCACACATAACCACTTCATCAAAGCCGAGCTTCGACCGTGACCGACGTGGTATTTAACGGGATGTTGCGTCCTTTATGCAAACAGAGGGGGGCACACAGACAGAGTGAAGGTTATTAATGTGTGTGTCTGCTAATGAACATGTGAGTGTGAGAGAGTGTTTGTTATGTGTGATATTCATATACAGTATGACAATGTTTACTGCATGATGTGTGGGTGTTTATGTGACAGAAACAGTTTAAGTGAATGAGGAACAGTGTTGTATGTGTTTGATAATAAAACCTCTCAGCGCTTTATTAATATTGTCAAACGAGACGATAAAGAGAGTCCTCTGGGACTGTGTACCTGTCTGTGGGTGTGTCTGGTCCTGGGGGGGTGGAGGTGGAGGCAGAGCGAGGGGGGAGAGGCGGCTTCTCATCCTCCCCATCTACCAATAACAGAATAGGAGAGTTAACATGTGACAAAAAGGGGGACGATCACTGACTATGCAAGCGGGCTTGTATGGGCTCTGGTGATACCTGAATAGTCCCTGTCATCGCTGACAGCTGTTTCCTCTCTGTCCACGGCGTACAGCAGGGTGGTGACCAGACCTTGGCTGGGCTGCAGGTACAACGACACCAACTCTGGTAACTTCTTGAACCGCTTAGGCTGCACGCCCTGAGATGTCTGAGAGTGAAGAGGTGGGGATGCACAAAGAGACAGAGGAAGAGTAGGAAAGTTCATTTCCACACGGTATGCACATAACAATAACATCTAAACTCCTTGGCTACTAGTAGTCATGTTATTGAAATCTCTGGTGGCCCCCATTGTTCCACATTTAATGTTGTATAAGCAAATATGGCCCAGTGGTCTAAATATAATTCAAACCAGGAAGAAGCGTTTCAGTAAACATGGCTCCCAAACATATTCCGTTCCAGGGAGCAAAATTAAACTCTCTTCAACGTCACAGCTTAGATCCCTAAAATCATACAGCAGGAACACAGATGTCTGTGATGTGACCGCAGGGATAGTCTGAAGCACCGTGCTGCTGTGTGTGTGTGTGTGTGTGGCTGATGGTGGTGGTGGGGACTTCACAGCTGTTGGGCACAACGCACAAAGAGGCTGCTGTGTGTGTGTCTGTGTGTGTGTGTGTGTGTGTGTGTGTGTGTGTGTGTGTGTGTGTGTGTGTGTGTGTGTGTGTGTGTGTGAGCTCAGAGCCAACAAAAGCATCTCTGCCTGCCAGCTGCTACTGAAGAAAATACAGTTTTTGCTGCACACACGCACACACACTTAACCTCAGTGGTGTGTGTGTGTGTGTGTGTGTGTGTGTGTGTCTTCTCTGTACCTGTACAGCCAGAAATCCTTCCTCGTCAGGGAGGATTCTGTATGTGTGGACATGCTTCTGAAACCTACGGAGACAGAAACACCACAGAGGAAGAGATGACCATCAGGAAGTTGGAGCAAATGGAGTTGATAACACACACAAAAAGGGAGAAGTGAAAGAAGACGAGGACAGAGGAGACAACTTTTAGACAAAACAAAAAGTTAGAATAGCACGTGTGACATGTGCATACTCTCTTGTACTTGACCTCAGTGGATAGGGGCGTGTGTATGCATGAGTGAGGGGGGTTTAAATGGTGTACAGAGCTTCAACCTGTTGCTGTCTGTCACAGTTGTGAGCGGGCATTATCCTTACAGTAGCATGATACAGTGCTGTAGAGCATGGTCGAGCCTAGTTTTTATACATGGGGAAGTTTCAGTGATGTACAAATTAAAGAAACAAATAAAACATCATAATAGGTGAGATAGGAAGGATACAGATTAAAAGAACTGATGTAGTTCTTTCTTCAATTCCTCAAAGAAATTGTAGTATTTCTTACAGTCACTAAACAAAAACCATGTATCAAACTTCTGAGTCAAAATTACATTTTTGATTGAATGACGAGCTTTTCGCGGTTCGGTGCTTTGACATTGTGATTGCACAGCCGTGACTGCAATGCCTGCAGCCACATGCAGGAGTTTAATGATTTTCATGTCCGCACTCCATGTCGGCTCAGTGGACCGGACACAAAATGTTCAATTTGCCAAGCAAATGTTATGGTTTGTGTGTGTTGGTGTGTGTTTACTGTATGCACGCGTTGGATGGTTGTGCATCTGTTCAGATGTGTGAGTTTAAGCAGAGCAGTTTAGACAAAACAAGTAGGTAATGTTTTACTGTGCTTTTTACAGTATGTGTGTGTGTGTTTACGCTGTACAAACCGAGGGAGGGATAGATCCATGTCAGGAATTCATCCTGCCCTGACCCCTCAGCTGCTTTTCCGGTCTTTCCAGGTCAGTGTCCCACAGCTCAAACACTCAACTAAAACATGGACTGCATGTAAATATACTCCTAAAGTAATTTCACTTTTTAACTGGTGATGTTTCTCATAGCCTACCTGACGGGCCTAATGACATAGAATAAACCTTTTTCTATGTGAATGTGTCACAGATCACCAAACTTGGTTTCACAATTTTGATCCTTACCAGGGCTCAAGGTGGGTCTGGAGATTAGCGGAGTTATGAATATCCCAGTAGCAAAGTGGGTGGGCATTAGAAAATAAAAGCAGTTATTTTGGGGGATTCGACAGGGAGTTCGACATGCCAAGAAGTTGTGTCAGAACGTGTCGTGCTGTCAATTTAAACATGTATTCAGCGCATCTGGAAATAAAATACAATGTGTTTCAGATTTGCTCTCACATTTAACCTTTGGACTCTTTCCTCACTGAGGGCAGTCGTGTTTGTACAGGCTGCTTATCGGTTGGATACCAAAAAAAATACATCAATTTCTTTTTGTGTTGCTTTTTTTTTTGTGGTATTCTTGCCTTTATCTGCCAGCACAGAGGAAAGAGGGGAAGACATGCAACAAAGGATCCTGGCACAGAACACACTGCGTCAGAATGAAATGATATGCCGCTTCGCCGGCTAAACCACCTGGACACGGAGGACTGAAGCTCCCATGTTGAAATCATTTACATACTACACACTAGCTGAATAAATATTGGTAAATATTTGCTCCTGCCTTACATGGCGCGGCAGTAAACACAGACAGCAAGATGAACCACCTTTTGTCTGTCTGGCCTCTGAAACCATATCTACATTTGATCCCGTCTTATTACAAAACACAATGTATTGTAGGCTGTCTAGTGGTGCAGAATCCATACACGGGAGTCCCTGCAGTCTACTGACATGTTTGTGTGTTTGTCTTCCTGTTGGCAGTTGATTTTCTGCGGGCCCGTGGAGTAACTACTATTGTTTCAGTAGCAGCAAAGTTAAAACAGGGGGAGGGTGACAAAGAAAGAGAGAGCAGTTTAGACATAAGCATTCAAAGTGTGTGTTGTCAACAATAGTCCGTCTGCCCCACAGACTCCTTCTGTTCTCGTGGCTTAAAGTATCATTTTTGTCTCTTTTGTCTCATCCAACATCAACCATGAGTGCAGCAGCAAGACACAGTACAAACTACAATATACCAAAAGCACGGAAGGACTGTGAGGAGGAACTTCGATAAATATATAGGACTATGTATACACATGTACCTGGAAACTGTCTATTTAAATAAAAAGTATACATTTTAAATTTCCTAGCCCACTTCATAAGGCAAGACACCCACTCACACGCCTTCCCAGTGAGGAATGTTTTCTCGGCAGCATGTAGTTTTCAAAATGCACACAGAGACACAGAGGGCCATGTCTGAACCCTGACATGTTAAGACGCGCTGCACTGATACTAAAGAACATCTTCCTGACAGGAAAAAATAGAAAATAGGTCAATATCTCTGTAGTTGTCACACTAGCGTAGACACACAACATCTAGCACGTGGCCTCACCTACGCTCATGTCGGCATTACAAACAAAGGATTAGAGAAATCCTTAGCAAAACAGCTGATTTCCCATATTTAATCACAAGGGCTGTCCTCAAGCAAAGAAATGCTTAGTCACCTATAACTCTTGTGATTGTGTCGACGAGCCTGATCGATTAGTTGATTTAACTGACGGATCACAGAATAACACTAGCTTCTTTCTTGTGTTTGACAGAGAAGCAATTCAGCATGAAAACAGCTAATCTTAGTTGACTAAAGCCAAAAAAGTCTGACTTGTTGGCTAATCGCCTAAGGAGGGGGCAGCCCCTATTAATCATGAATGAAAATGCTATACATTATTACTTACTTTACCTGCAATGCAGAACACACATACATACACAGCCCATTCACACAAATACAAATCACACTCGGTAAGCTGGTCAAAGTGGTCGATTCAGATAAAAGTCTCCATGCAGACACACAAATGTACACTCAGAGGAAGTGAAAGGCGAACTGGCCCAGGAGACCCACTGCTGCTGCTCAGCTTCTGTATAGTCACCAGCACAAACACTCTTCCCACCGATCTATTCTCAGACAACAGCCAAGTGGAAACACTTCCTAAACACACGTCTGTCCAAATCCCCAAAGCGGAAGTACACACGTCTGTGTATGCAAGTCATGAGGCCAAGCTCACTAAAGCCATGTCTAGTAGTAGTCATGTTCAGGTAAAATAGAAAACAGTTTGGGCACGTACTGTGTTTCGTGAGCCTAAAAGAGGTCGCCTGGTTTAAAATGAGCTTGTTTCACAGGATTGTAGACATTTGCATAAAACCCTACAGAAAGGTTACAAAAACGATTATCTCAGCTTTAAGAAGATATTGAATCTTAAATAACAACGACAATGACACCAATCTATTTAATTCTATTCTATTTGTATACATTATATACATTAAATACTGGAATAAGAATTCCTGTTTAAGTTTTGACCACTTTGTTGCTGCATTGAAAAGGTTTACACTTGAATTGTAATTCCCGTTATTGGTGTACAACTTAATATATAATCAATAAATAACATGTATATCTGTATTTATTTGTAATATTTTGTTTTACAAAGTTAGGAAAGCAATATATAAATTAATGATTCCAGTCACTTAGCCTACAGCTTATTAATTAAACACTGGTATCTGATTGATACTCGGGATCAGCCGACACACTATGGGTCATGACTATAAACGGAGTCATTCAGCAGTCTGGAACCTTTTTGCACATCTGGTGATTCAGATTTTACTTCCCAATAATTCAGTAACATACGCACAAGTTCCAAAGACTGAGTCAAATGCTTGACCATAACATCTTTTCCTGTACAGCCAGGGGTTGTGGTGAAATAATGGGCCTCCCCGTTATCAAAGATATCATTGATGAAGACAGACAGCTTGTATCCGTCAGATCGAACTGTTCTGGTGACCTGTGACGATGGGAAAATGCTTTTGTAAAGTTATGTCACTGTCACAACATTGTTTTTTAAGGCAAA
This sequence comes from Eutrigla gurnardus, assembly GCF_963514095.1. Lineage (NCBI taxonomy): Eukaryota > Metazoa > Chordata > Actinopteri > Perciformes > Triglidae > Eutrigla > Eutrigla gurnardus. The sequence continues at coordinate 9,283,847 of NC_139924.1, read as the reverse complement.
GTTTGACAAAAGCCTGTCAATAGATGCATAACAATCTTTAAATATTGTAAAGGAAACTCTCCGAGATTAAACACAATCCATGATGTGAGGGGTGAAAGGGGAGAGGAAGGGAGAGGTGGAGGCGGGAATAAATCCGGAAATGGATGATGCATGGATGCGAGGAATGTTGTTGGTCATAGAGTGACCTACTGAATTATTGTCAGTAAAAAAGCCAGGAACCAAAATTAGGATGAAGGCTTATTTTTTTCTGGGTTCTTATAATGATAATAGGAGTACAAGAGAGTGGGAGGTCATTACATTGGGAGGTCAGATTCATCAATCACAAATTCTAGGTGTTAATATGTACGATGTGTAGTGCTGCTGGTGTACGTGTAAACAAACACACAACGGACTCAGCATGGGGTAAACCACCAGATAGGGGATGTAGGTCGAGTCAATGTCAGAGTGCCATGGCACATGGCACAGGGCTTTAATTTCCTGCATCTGTTTAACTGTGTGTGTGGGCGCCCGGGGTGGCGTGTGAGTCACGTGGGTTAATTGTAATTTCGACATCCCTTTTCACAGTTCATTGACTTGCCTGAGTCATTGTCGAGTGTACACAAGGATGGGATGAGGATGGCAGTGAGGGATACAGCTTATTATACTCAAGTCAGCAGGTGGCGAGGCTGTTGATGTTGCTCACTGAACAATGGAGGTGGTTGGTGGCAAAATGTCCCTTGTGTAAAATGAGGGTGTCTGTTTGGCAAAGACCAGGCCCTGGGTAAGCATGTGTAACAACACAGCCATGCCAGCTGCTCCACCACTGCACTGATCTTATATGAGCCTCAAATTAAAAGCCCATGGATGCTTGTTTTTTACCTCCCACCACCATCCAGTTTCAGTGCCGTGTTAAAAAAAAACGGCGCTGCAGGCGACCACATCAGACACAAGACAGACAGGGACAGCCTTAAAGTAGTGTGACATGGAGTCTCACTGCTGGGCAGACAGACAGGCTCCTTCCCGCTTTGCCACTCATTTTCACTTCCAGGGGAAAGTAAACAAAAGTGTTTGGCTGTTTACCGCTGGTTTACACGGGCTTGAGCTACCTTTACAAGAAGGTCCATACAACTCCTAAAAGCGCGTGTCGCTTGGCAGAGTAATAACACAATATGAACCCAGGATTCCCCGAAGACACTGCTAGCTTACTTACAGAGACCTTGGCGAATCTTACGGACTTTTTCTGGTAAACAAAGCCAAAGGAGGCCCCACGCACAAGTTCACAGTTCATCTCTTCTTTGCTGCGATAAAGTTACTTACAGTACACACAAAGCGTAAGCCCCGTTGACACTCTCGCTGTCCCGCACCAGGAAGCTGCCGTCTCTCCCGGCCCGGGCCAGCAGCTCCTCGGCCGCTGCTCGACTCAGGTCCCGGTGATACCACATTGGCGGTGCGGGCCCCAACGGAGAAACCCCGCCACCACCACCCCCGGCCATGGCCACAGCCCTTCAAACCGGGTTCAACTCACGCCGCTTCCAGACCTTCTCCGAAAACCTCCCAGCCTTCCTCCAGACTAGAAAAGTTGTCCAGTTAAAGAACCGTTGAGAGCCGAAAGGAGCTCGGAAAAGTTGCGTGAACGTTATCCCGACGGAGGTTTCCGAGGCGCAAAAGTACCGACGACAGCGCTACGACTTATTTGTTCAATTACGCTGTTTGCGGCTGTTTGTACAGTTCCTGAAAGACTCGCCACCCTCCTCTTTCGCTTCCCAGTCCCACGGAAATCAGGGTATGTAAATCCGGACTGGAGACCGGGGAGCAACAGCGGGGACGACCCGCGTCAAGACCGATTTATTGCCGATACAAACCTCTTCCTGATAAGATTTTCAAAATAAAACAGTCTCCTGACATATTTACATGGAGCTACTTTATGTCAGGAGCAAAGTCTCCCGCAGTTTGTGTCTGTGTCTAGTCGGCTTGACAGAGCTCACTGGAAAGGAAGGATGAGGGATAAAGAGACGCTGGTGTGGATGGAAAGAGATGATGAAAGGATGGAGTGAGACAAAGAGAAGTAAAAAAAAACTATTAGAGTGACTATTAAACTATTAGAGAAGGGAGGCAGTGGTGGAAATGTACTACATGTACTCGGCTACTGAACAGTTCTGATACAGTTATGCAGTATACTTCTACTCAACATTCAAGGAGAATTATTGTGTGTTTTACTCCACTATGTTTAATTGAGAGCTTACACAAGTCTTTACTTTAATATATAATAATAATAATATATTAATAAAATACTCTGAACCTCATTGTCATTAGGAGAATGTTTACATTTGATACTACAAAAGTACATTTTGAAACATTTTTCTCATAAGACGTTGGTACTTTTAAATAGGTAAAATTTTAAATGCAGGATTTATACTTGTCACTGAGTGAAGCATTACTATGCTCCTTTGTTGCAGCACCAACCAATTCTATATCATGTGAGTTCTTGGTCTGGGCTCAATTTCCTAGGATTTTTATAGGCTAGCTTTCAGTTGGCTTTTCAAATGAAATCCACTTTTAACCAGTATTGGTTAAAAAGAAATGAACTGATAAATATTGCAGCTATGCCGATAACTCTTCACCTTGTCTTAAAGTTTACAAAATACCCTAAAATTACGTTTTTTATTACCTCTCTACACTTCTATCATGATATATTATATTTATCCTTCACTAAAGCCAACCTGCTGCCACTGAGGAGGCAAGCCTTTTATTTTCCAGACCACCCCTCCAGGTGATACTGCTCACCTATAGGGACCAGACTGGCAACACACAGGAAGCAGAATAGCCTACATTTAGAGATTGTTGCACATTTTGTATTTTTCTCTCTAGTTGCCCACAGAAAGTCTGACTCCTAAAATGTGGTATGGATACACACACACACACAGACACACACACACACAGTGAGGAGAGAGGGTTAGGCAGGGTGGTGTGTGTGTGTGTGTGTGTGTGTGTGTGTGTGTGTGTGTGTGTGTGTGTGTGTGTGTGTGTGTGTGTGTATTGCCAATGACCTCAGAAAAGTTGAGTATTAATAGCCACAGGACAGCAGCCATCCCAGTTCTATTTCTGACTATGGCATCACACTGCATATGCCTGTGTGTGTGTGTGTGTGTGTGTGTGTGTGTGTGTGTGTGTGTGTGTGTGTGTGTGTGTGTGTGTGTGTGTGTGTGTGTGCGTGTGTGTGTGTGTGTGTGTGTGTGTGTGTATGGGTGTATGAGTTGACTGTAAAAAACTGTAAAAGTATGCGGCTTAACAATATGTCTGCATGAAGGGATTGTATAAGTGTGTCAGGAATTCATCTTAAAAGTAAATCATTTTGCACATTTAGTTTCTTTTGCATCTTGTGAAAAAGAGAAGTTAATGCCTGTAACCATGGTGAGAGCATCTTCTGTTATTCAAACCCAGATTAAATAGTTTAATATGTTCTGGTCACGGAAAATATCGGAGCATGTTGTGCTCATGCTATAATAAAACCGTTGGATCAATTATAGCTCCGGCTTTAACAAACCTCCGCAACGAGATAGTCCCATGCAAGGCCCCACCTCTCTTTGTATAGCGTTATGCATTCATGCAGAAAAAAAGAGGAAAGACTGGCCTCAAAGATACTGTCGACTGCATCTGCTATGTCTTTTTAAATGTACTGGATTGGTTATCTCAGACCTTGGTTATGAAAGTACAGAGTGCACAAAAGCTAAATCTAAATATACATCTCAGACTTATCTTTGATCAGCCAAGATCCTCTCTGGCCATGTCACACCAGCTAACCAATCATAAGACATATTCAAAGCGCAGAGAGACCACATTCAGACGTGGCACTGACGCACATGTATGTAAACTCACGGCCCTCACACTCACACACTCACACACACACATACATCCATACTGTGTGAACACACTTAAACATGGTGGGGGAAGAGAAATGTTAACACACCCTTACTCTTTCTCTCTCTGTCACACACACACACACACACACACACACTCATGGGACTGGAACTCCTTAATTACCAAGCAGTGGAGCCCACTAACCACTGGCTGGCCCAGAGTGGTCATGTGATGTCGTGATCAGTGGGGCTCAGTGCAGAGAAAATGTTTCCCTCAATACAGATCCTGGGTCAGTTATATTGTTTCCTCACTGGTGGTTGCTGTTATGAAGGGTTATTAAACAGAGTTTGCATTCACAGAAATATCATCCCAGAGCTGTGCAATAATACAGTTGGCCTATGTGGCATGTTGCAAATCTACTACACTTTCCAGGACAAAAAAAGACTGTGCTGCCTTGATTTGGGCTTTTTCCCTGTTGGTTGTGTAGTCTGTATTTTTATCAGTTTTGCCATTTTTATACTGATGGAGAAAGCAATACTCCGCTTCCCCGTTTCCAAAATGAAGAGTTGACCATCCATCACCCTTTCTTCAGGTAGAGTTTGATTTACTAACAATATGAGAAATCATTGGTTTGATGAAAAATAATTAAAGAAAAGCACAAAGAATTGCATAACAGAAAATAAAGTGGGCAAGTGATGACTGTCTTTCTATTCGGAGGCAGATATTTTTTAATATTGTGTTTAACTTGCAAGTGGGGGCTTCAATGAGACAGGTTAGTATTATTGGATGTAAAATGAAAGCATTTTTTATTAATGTTTCAGATACAGAATAGATGGAGGATTTCATATATCATTTTACATCATTACACGGAAAGACGCAAAAGCCAGGAGAAGTAGCGTCGTCAAGGCAAAGCTTTGGTGTTGTCGCTGTGCGTTGTTATGGTAGTACTCGGCTACCTTCCTGTTGGGGTTCGTCCCGTTGAACCAGAGCTGCATGCAGCGTCCTGAGGATTTGGAGTGGGTGGTGTAAAGGTAGGATTGGGACCAGATTTGTTCACACATGGACTTGGGCGTGGGGAAAACTTCAGTCCACACTTGGCACCTGCTACCAGCAGGGCATTTGTTAACACCTGTAAGGGGGAGAAGAGAGAAAGAGTTGCAAAAGTTTTCTACAGTCCATTAACACCCCCCCCCCCCCCCCCCCCTGTTGATGTTTTTTGCAAAAAGGCAACAAAAAATAAGCAACCATTTTTAATTTCTCTGGCCTTGAAAATTTGTGTATCATCTACATTTAATTTTGTAGCATATCCCTAAAACAAGCGCCGTCTTTTCAAAGGGGTTTACTCTAGAAATTCCTCAAAAAGGGGGGTAAAAAATGTATTCATTAATAAAGAAAGTAGTGAAAGATCTTTGTATGTGTTCATGAGTGAGAGAGTGCACGGTAACATGCACATGCAGTAGGTAGAAGGTGGAGGCTCTTTTGTTTGAGTATGTAAATGCGTATGCAAAAAGAAAGTATGAATTTGTTTTCTGTGGTTACATACAGGAATGAGAGCAAGGCTTTCCCACTTGTCTGTCTGTCTGTTTACTCACCTGAGTTCCAGTCCCATCCCTTGTGCCAGTTAGTCTTGCAGGTGATGTCATCCTTGCAGTCTTCCCACCATTCGTGGCAGTCCTCCTTACACAGAGGCACATCCAAGATACGCTCCCTACGCCAGCTCTCATCGGCCTACACAAACACACAACTGATCAGTGTGTACGATCCATTATTTCAGCTATAGTTGCAATGCTTTGATCCGTCAGGTGAGTTATGCATGGTGTCCACAAATTAAACTGGGGCACATTAGAAAATACTCTATATAGACTGTAATTAGCTGGTTTCCCTTAATGATATTCTTCGATGACATACTGTATGTGGGTGGACTGTCCCGACAAGCCCTTTCAAGTTCTTGTGCCGCCATCTAGTGTTGCAAGTACACACATACAAGAGAGACCGGGAGCACAGCACTCACATTTTGTATCCACGGCCCCAAGTGTGGCGAGCACTCATAGAAGCAAGTGTCCTGGATGAAATGTTTCTTGCACTTGGGGCTCATGATGCCACAGTGGTTCCAGTTGAAGTTGTACAGGTTGGAGGTGTCGTTGTGGGCCTCTGAGCTGATGTTGGCAGTACAACATGCATTGTCACGCCAGGGAGCACACTGGGAAGGAGGGAGAGGAAAGAGGGGTCACTTTATGCTGTAAAAGAAAAATCATCTCCCACACCCCTCCCCTCAATGTCAATCCTCAACGTCCTGGGACATTTGTGTTACCTGAAGGTAGAGGTCTCCCTCGGGGCCAGGCTCTACTTTGTGGTGTTTGCCGTCCATACACATATTGAGTTTGTCCAGCGACAGAGCGCCACTAGAGAGGGCGAGCAGCAAGGCCAGGACAACCCACATGGTTCTGCAGCAGTGAGGCCTTAACACACATCAATGGGGAGGAAAAGGAATGGGATGAGAGCCAACATACAGCAAATGCCCTGTCACCTCCGATCTGAGTAAGACACTGACACGCACAGTACTTCGTCCACCTGTTACGGCTGCAAGCTTCCTAAAACAGCTTCGGCTGTGTGCTTGTCCCTTCCCCACCCTCCAGCAACTCTGCCCAGGTGTGCTGAATCATACAACGAGGTGCACCTGGCCTGGGGAGGAAGCATTTAAAAGCTCCAATGCCAGCAGCAGTGAGAGGCCTCTTAGCCGAGGATTTGTGTTCACCTGTGGATTTGATTGCTTTAAGAAGTGTCTTTTTTTTTAACACACCTCACTCACTTTATACCATCTAACTGACAGAGGTCTGTGTTATTTGGTAATATAAGAACATTTGAGTTGACAGAATGTAGTCATTGTTTTTTGTGTATTGTCAGCAGAGCTCATCTTATTGTTTAGATCTCTTTATTGAATCATTCTGTTTGTTTCTCACCTCTAAATTGCATTTAGCCAACTCCTGGGTTGGTGCCAGAAACTCCCAAACCAATCAATCAATGTGGACTCCTTCTATTGCCAAGTTTCTTGAGGAAAGTACCAGGTGTGGTATTTTTGGTAATGGGCTGTGATGTGTTTTGAGAGGAAATGCTTATTTTGCACAACTTTAAAGACAATAAAAAAAGGTTTCCTCGAACGTAATCTTCTTTTGAATAAGTGAAAAATCACTGCAATTAATTAATTTGCTAATTGACATTTTCTGAGGACCATATGGTCCACAGTTCCGTTCCACAGCCAATAGCCCTGACATAAAGGGGCAAACCTGGTGTAGAATAATTTTTTGTTTTGATATCTCCCCCTATTTTTTTTCAGCATTCTCTTTTGGGGGAGGTTTTAGTTTAGTGTGTCAGTTCTGCCCAAGCTGAACTGTGTTTAACCTGCATCTATTCCAATGCTAAAATGAGGTGTGTTTTTGAGTAATGAAATCTCTGTATAAGAACAAAGAAGAGAAATGTAAAACTAATTTTCATCATGTAAATTCTGAAGTGGCCTCAAACTGAACAAAAAACAAAACAACTGACAGTAACCACAAGTTAAACTGATCTTCACACAAACTATCTATGGGACAAACTGGACAAAAATGCCATTCCAGAAAATTTTGTAATATGTAATTCCATTTTCAAGTACTTCCACGACCAAACACCATGTAAAACTGTTTCAAACCAAACCTATAGTATTTACAACAAGTCTTGAATTGGTCTTGTATGTAATGAGCTCACGTGATATCAGATGGACATTGGCCCACTGAGCCAAACTGGAACATGTATGTTCAGGTTCATTGGGCACAATGATGCATTTCACAGAAGCCTCTGACATTAAAACAAAGTAACACCTTTATAAAAAAAAATGTCCTTAAAAAGTGTTTTTTTAAATAATAACAGATCTTCATTCATCCAGTTTTCCATTTCTATATCACAAATGATTGAATATCAGAAAATTGCAGTAATCATTATACACTGCTCAACTAAATGTATACCAGTACTCCTGAATGTAACATAGAAACAGAATGGAAAGAAATTGCAAAGACACTGTAAATGTAAGATAAATAGTTGAACTGTGTATGCCTTCTTCCTTCATTTAAAACCAATTGAAACTTACCTAAATACTCAGATACACAGTACCTTGTCATAGTCTGTGATGAATCCTTCCTGAAGGGATGATCCTACAAATCGGCTCCTCTAGTCCGGTCACCTCCTACACACTGAGAAAAATACACCTGTGCATGCATGAGTGTAAGTCCAAAGTCTGTGTCGGTGTGTCGGTGTGTGTGTGTGTGTGTGTGTGTGTGTGTGTGTGTGTGTGTGTGTGTGTGTGTGTGTGTGTGTGTGTGTGTGTGTGTGAGATAGAGCGAAGGAACGAGAGGTAGTATGGAATTGCCTAAGTTTTATTACATCTTAAACGCGTTTGTCTTATCTCATAAATTGTGTGAAATGGCAGTGTGACCTCTGGGAAGTTAATAACAAGATGAAAAGGGTTGGAGTTAAGATACGTTCCTGCTGCATCTATGTTGGTGGTCTCCTGATTCAACGTAAACGTATACGAAACAAGCATGTTGAAGCGGGTGGTTAACATTGTCTGGTTGTGTGTGTGTGTGTGTGTGTGTGTGTGTGTGTGTGTGTGTGTGTGTGTGTGTGTGTGTGTGTGTGTGTGTGTGTGTCTCAGAAGTTGCTGATGTTCTCAGAGAGCATACGTATCAATTGTTTCAGCAGCTTATTATTTGAATAAAAGATTGTGGCAATGTATTCAAAACAAAGTCTTTTATTTTTTATTTAGATTTAGCGGCCCTACTTTGATAAGAGCCTTAGTGTCACATTCTCTGTGATCTGTGTGAAACGATTGCAAACTGATTAGATCCCGTTATAGATCTATGGACTGATTTATAAAATAAATGTAGGCTACCAAGGTATCAGTATTTATGTGTCACAGCAAAGCAGGGAACATTTTTAATTCTTTATTCATAGATTGTTAACACTGATATTATACTTTAAACATATATTGTCTCGTCTTATCTTGTTTTTGCTTCACTTCCCTGGCTCTACCACACTGCAACCCAGACGGAACTATTGTGAAGTGACACCGGACTAGGGGACACCGGAAGTATTGGAAGGGGAACACCAGGGGTTTCCGGTTTAAATTGTTTTGAATTTTTTTTTAAAGCTGGAAGAGACTGGCAGGTACTTACACAATCTTTTATTTAGTTATAAATTACGGTTAAAATAGCACGTTGTGTTACGTTATTTTTTCGTGGACGTGATGATATTATATGTTAGAGTTTCGTGTAAACTGGAAGACTTTAAATCGTACGCTAACGAGTGTTAACGACGTTAACTTACGGTGTCCCTCCATCGCCCCGGGGTCGTTACCACCTCACATGTTTAAGGGCTCCCTTTATTTCTAGTACACCCGGGTTTTAACTCGTTGTTTGCTGTGTAATATCGGCACGTTTGCCTCCGACCGACACAAGCTTGCTGGTTGACACCGTGTGTGTTTGTTGTCGTCCCCGTGCGGCAGCCATGTCCACGCTGTTCCCCTCTCTCTTCCCCCGGATAACCGAGTCCCTGTGGTTCAACCTTGACCGACCCTGTGTGGACGAGACCGAGCTGCACCAGCAGGAGCAGCAGCACCAAACCTGGGTAAACAACGAGCTGCTTGAAACGCGTCTCTCTCTCTCTACGCTCACATGTTAATATGCGTCTCTCTACCTCAGCTGCAGAGCATTGCCGAGAAGGACAACAACCTGATGCCCATCGGGAAACCTATTTTTGAGGTAACGTCTCGGTTATATCGATATAATCAGGTGAAAGTGATGGTTCCTTCCGTGTATGTCATTATGATTACTGTGATGCAGGCGGGATATGATGAAGAGGAAGAGGAGGACGACGAGGATGAGGAGGACAGCGAGGAAGACTCTGAAGATGAAGAAGACATGCAGGACATGGATGAGATGAACGACTACAACGAGTCACCTGATGATGGCGAGATCAATGAGGTGCTTTGTCTTCATGGCATGATGTGTGTTTTTGGCTTCCCTCCCCCCAAGCAGAGAAATAATAGTCTTTATTCTGTTTCCTTCCGTCAGGTGGACATGGAGGGCACAGACCAAGACCAAGACCAATGGATGATTTAAGACAAAAGACAATTTTAGTCTCAATCAAGCTGTCTGGCACTGGATTTGTACCCCCCCCACCTAAAACATGACTGCTGCCCCTTCAGTCTGTCACACATATATATATTTTTTTATTTGCATGAACGGGAAAAGAATATAGTTGAATCAACGCTTGTATCATGATTTCCTCCAGAGGGAGGTTGGCTAAAGTGGCTAATTTCAAGCTGCAGTTGGCCTGTGAAGTCTCTGGAAGTCGTTGGACATCGCCGTGAGTTTTGACACACACACACACACACACACACGGTCCTGGTGTTTTGTAACCAGTCGGACAAACACCCACACAGTGGAAACTCTAGGCGCCAGCCCAGCGATCTCTCATCTGAACTTTGACCTTGTCATATCTTCAGTCATGTGTCACTTCTCAGACGGCCTCCAAACAGTTGACTGAGCAAAAACAATGGTTCAGTCAGCTTATTAATTTGTCACCTATGAAGGAGACTGACCGATTCTTCACCATGTAGTACAGTTCTGTTTCATAGTGTTGTGTATGCTGCTAATCTTTTCTTATTCCCAGTGGAATCTTCATAAATGCTTGCGAAATAGTATGATGTTCAGTTCTTATTTTGATATGTTTTAACTATGTCAACGGCGAAAGCAACTGTTACTTTTGAAGAATGCCAATTGAAATATGAATACACACACACACACACACACACACACACACACACACACACACACACAGTGTCCATCAAAATACACTCAACCTTGAAAGCCTTGACTTTTTGTATTAAATTAAATAATTTTGATGAAAAAATGTCTTTCTGTTTTCTACATTTTAATTTCTCCTTGATTTAAAAAAGGAAAAGAAAGAAAAAGAAAATTGTAACATGATAGTAAGGTAAGGGGTGTGTTGCATTACGGTTGACTTACTGTTTATTGAGATAAGTCCAGTTCTGATAAAGGGGTACGTGCATTGGTGTCAATAAAATGTATGATATGGGTGAGGCCGATGTCCACAATTCCTCTTTATGCCATTCAACATTTCATATAATGAAAGATTTGAACAGGTACTGGTGACATTTCCCACCTGAAGGCAAACATTTTCTTCAGTATTGAACGTGTACATTAAGGATATTTATTATAAACTCACCAAAACTTACATGCAATACATTATCATTAGTTTGCATATTTAAATCATTTTGTCTTTTTAATTTGATTTGGCAGTTATGTCTAAAGCATACCTCTTTTGATATGTTTGCTTGTATTTGATAGGTGTCGGCAGGAATTTAAAAAAGTGGCTATTATTTCCATATAGAGACTAGTGTCATGTACATAGGGTTATTAAAATGGGACAGTTTCTTTTCCTGATAATTCACCCTTTTTTTACCCAGGAGAGGGCGATGTGTGAGATATAATGCAACTCTGAATTACTAATTACCGACATGTTACAGTTTTCAGATGATTACGTATCTTTTCCATCACACTTTCCTTTTAATAGTTTTAACATGGGGTATATGTCATCATCAGTTCATCCTCTGTCGCTCCAAAAATGGACATCAGCCTGCTAGCGTGGTCTACTTGATTCCCTGGTACACCAGCTCAGCCATCCCGTCTCTAATGCCTTTGCTGTACTCAAGTGTGGCCCGGTGGACTTTCCACTCATACAGGCCGCTCTTACGAATGTGTCTGAGGAACTTCGGCGCCCCGGGGAACAGCACGTTGTCGGCCACGATCATAGAACCTTTGCCCAGCAGACCAGAGCCCTCCAGCATCTGTAACACACACACAGAGGCAGTGTGATGTCACTGAGGGAGTCGACATTGGTAACAGTGGGGAGAAAAAACAGGCTTCTGCAAACTCAAAGGAAATCTTCTTTTTCATAGCTCATATATAAATGTTCTTTCTAATGATTTATTCTCCCCACCTGCAGATCAGGGAGGTAACATTTCTTCCAGTGGTCCATGAAGACGAAATCCAACCTTTCCAAACCATAGTCGGACCGCAGCCGAGGGATCACCTCATCGGATGGATTCACAATGAGCTCCACCTGGAGAACATGACACACGAATGTCTCAAAGGTATAATACTCCCCGTATTCAGTACTGATATTCAGTGTTTACGTGTTTCTGCTCTCTCACCGTGTCATCGTCAAACCCTGCCAGCCGGGTGATTTTCTCAGCGATGGTAGCATTCCTCTGGTCCATCTCGATGCTGTAGAGCCTGGCGCCTAGGGGCAGGGACCGGGCAATCCGCACGGTGCTGTACCCGCAATGGGCACCTAGCTCCAGCACCGTCAGGGGGCTCTGCTCCATCAGCATCCGGTCCAGGATCTTCCCTACGCACCAAACAGCATCATGTAAAACCAAGTTCATAGAAGGATTGTTGAGTCGGTTGAATGACCGCCTCACCTTTTTTAGGCCCAATGTTGCTGATGAACTCCACCTTGCTGCACCAGAGGTCGAAGGCGTCCAGGATGCTGTCGGGGTCTCCGGGGGTGGCATGAGTAAGGACATACTGGTAGGCACGCTCCTCGCGGCTCAGGCCGGTCATACAGTCCTTCCATATCCTGACCAGCACCGCCCGGTAGAACAGCACAAAGTAGTAGCGGCACCTGATAATGATTGTCAGCAGGAGGGGAATGAAGGCCAGAGCGATGGCAGGAGACACCATCCTACCTCGTATGAAGAAAAACACACAAGTAGATTCATAAGATATCTATACTCAGTTATGTAATAAAAATAGATTTATATATTTATACTTCTTGGTACATTTATAATTAACCGTTACATGAATATTGAACCAGCAATTCACTGAAATACTTTTGTGCTTCTGCCTCTCTTCTCTCCACTTTTACATTCATGTTCCCTATAGGCATCGGCTTAATGTAAAAAAAAAAAAGGTAATATGGATAAAGAACCACTGTATCAGTCAACAAATCACCTTATTTTTTGAGTACCACAATATTCTACTCAATATCCATTTTGCCTTCTGATATTGATGTTCGGGTGCTTTTAAAAGCCAAATCCTGCCTCAGACCCACTTAGTAGCTGTGATCCGGTATTGAAGACACAGATGGTGTCATTTGTCATCATCTTATCAATATTTTAAGAAGCAAATTCCTGTGTCTCCACAATTCTTTCTGCGGTATCAAGGATCTGCACCTCGTCTGGTGCTTCTGTAATATTCCATTTGTCAAATGATCAAAGCCATGAAGAAATTAATTAAAACTACTTAAAGATCACTTACAGCTAACAAAGGATCCTTCTAATTAAAGAATGTATGTATCAATGTGGTACATTTGGTTATACTAAATATGGCCATTATACGATCATTATGACACTGAAACAATACTGAGAATTATATTAATTAAATAACCACACATTTTAAGATGAGCTCCGTTTGGAGGTCTTTCATTCTTTCATCCTGTGGTAGAGGTGAGAGAGAGTCGAGTCTCTCTGGATGTTTCTGTTGCCTCCGGTAACCGACAACAGAATAGCAACAGAACAGATGCCATAACAAAGCCTTTGAATCAAAAGTCTCTATTGCTGTCCCTCGCAAACAACAGACATACTCACCTATTTTCTAAAAAGTGTGGCGAAAGCAGAGCAGCAGCGCAGACGATAAAGATGAAAGTGGCACTTCAGCCGCAGAAAGACTGAGTGTGTGTGTGTGTGTGTGTGTGTGTGTGTGTGTGTGTGTGTGTGTGTGTGCAAGAAAAGGTAAAAGACCTGGGGTGTGAATAATGTATGTGTCACGTGCATGACAGTGCACATCCTGTAATTATTTCCAATTAACAGGCTGTTGACAGTAATATAACTAACTCTAAATCTATTAAAGTGCTTTTTGATCAGAGGAACAGGCAGCTTTGTGTCTGTATATTTAGAATAGAAAACATACTGTGGGTAGGAGCGGAGACAGAGAGGCTGTGTGAGACACTGGATATGTCAAGTTAACAGCAACAGGTGTGTGTCTGTGTGGAATCAGATTTCCTTCTTGACTGAGTCCTGATGGGAAAGCGTGCATGAAATAGCATCTAGTGTAACTCAACAAAACTAAAGTACATTTTTTAATTAAAGCTTGTTTGAATAGAAAAAAAGTGTAATTCAATATTTAAAAATGAGACAAGTTAGGAACAAATAAATGTAATAAATTGCAAAAAAAAAATATCCAGAAGAGACAAAGTTCTAAATGATTTATTGTTCAACTCACATCTTCTTTCTTTACTTTCAGTGCTTCTCTCTTGATGCAACTTCCTAACGTGTGATACAATTACTGAACCTTAAGCTGCTGTGAAACATAAATGGGAAATATGAGGCAATTACAAAAAAGATTATAGTGTATGCTTAATGTACACAAAATTATAGAATAGGTAGTATGTGAAAAAAATTATCAGTAAAGTAAGAACGACAATTACACTGCTTCAACCCAAATATGTATTAATAGAAAACGTGCGATGAGATCAGCCTTAACCCTGCAGTCATTACCAAACACACTGACTATATACACAAATGTACACAAAAATACAAAACAAACACACTAATATTACCCCAGTTTAAAATATATCAACCTGTGAGCTTATTGTAGTCGTAACTTATGTTAAAATGATGCTGTATTTTACCTGAATGTTGAATAATACTCAAGTAATCGTTATATAATGATGCGTCTCAATGCTGATTTACTTAATGGGACACATTCTGAGTTAATCAGGAACAATTCATCAAGAAAGTGGCCATGGTATGCAGACATACAGATGGCTATGAACTAATCCGGTTCATTTACATTGTATTTATTCAGCGTTAATTATGTAACGATGTTGCGACACAGTTACGGACTGCATGTGATCACAAAGCAGCGTTGATGGGGCCGGACTGCAGTGGCTCCCCGTCTACAGCTCTGGACAAGAATGTTTGAGGAGAGCTCTGATGAACTTCTTTAGGTCTTTGTCCCCTCTGGTCCACCTCACCAGTCGAGTCAGCACCAGCCTGCCCTCTTCGGCCTGAGCCAGGGCCAGGTACCATCCATTCTGGGCCCCTTTCCCTTCCTTTCCTCCTCCTTTCGCCTGTGTCTTATCCAGCTGTTCCTCCTCTAAACCCCTGTCTTGGTTTGTCTCTGCAGAGTCTAATCCAGGACACGTACAGCTGCCTCCTTCTTGCAGCCACAAAGCGCTGTGGGCCATGGCGCCTCCGATCCCTTCTGCCCTCTCCGCACCTCCTCCTGCCCACCGGAGGATGCGGCTGCGGGCCGTAGGCACCAGCTGACGGTCCCCTCCCACCATCGACACACTGCCCAGACGCATCTTAAACGCTGACACAGAGACGGAGAGAAGTTAACAGGTGCCATTTCAGACGCATTGTAAAACAACCTCTTTGGTTAGCTCATCTGTTATGTGGCCTGCTTTGTGAAAATTGTGTTTTTTTATTTTATGGAGTAATTACAGAGGGTTGTATTGTATTCTGCTCCGTGCTCAAAAGGAAATTTGTTCTCACCATATGGGCTGAGGCAGAAGTTTTCCTGGATGTCAGTTTCTCCTTCGGCAGCCAAACTACAGGCATCACAGATAACACTGCCTGGGGGGGGGAAGAGAGAGAGAGGGGATTAGATGACTGCGGGCGTCTGCAGCGGTGATGTAAAATAAAAAAAAATCATAAAAGGAGGTGATGAGACTGTTGTCTTTCAACTGGAACTCCAGAATCAAGGCATGCAAAACAACTGTAAGATAAGATCTGATTGGATGAAATAAAACTTCATTGATCTCCGGAAGGAACATGTTACAGCAGTACAAGCCGGCCCAAAAGGTAGTTGAACTGTTTTAAATAAAAAACATTTAAAAGAAAGAAATTACTTTAAAAAGCGATACGCCTTACATGATTGACACTATAGCCTTGAACTGCTGAGGCTGATTTATTAAAAAAAAAAAAGTGTATTTAAACAGAAACGCAGAACAAATAAAGTTTGATTGTAATTATTAAAATCTGGCAAACAAATACTTATAATCAAACATAATGGAGACACTTTCCAAACTTGTCTTTAACATGTTGGCATTTTGTTTTTGTGTCAGAAATTATGTGTATTGTGCAGAAATGGACATGCAGTGATAATAGTAGGGCTATAGTGCTGTAGTGCACATGGAGGGAGTGACTTTATGCTACAACAGGGGTAGAATTCTATAGTGCATAGGCCTATAGCTAATAATAGGTATGTAAATAGGCCCACTAAAGGAGTCAGGCCCATAGCCCATATATAAAGGCTATTAATGTAAACATGGAGGCTACTTTACTCAGACAGTGTGTTTTTTTTAAAGGGTAGGACCTACAGGTTAAACGGACCCGTCCACTGACCTTTCAACGCCTCCTCGTGCCTGACCTCCTCCGCCGTCCGCCCCTCCTGCTCTCCGGTTGCCGGGATACAGAGCTCGGTCCCGCGCGGGAACCGGGTGCAGTTGAACATCTCCGGCCAGGGGAACCCGAACGCGCTCATCACGGGCACGCAGCCGTCCCGCACGACCTCGCACAGGCCCCTGCAGGGGCTGACGGGCCCGCCGAGCTCCGGCAGACACACCGGGGCGAACAGCGAGCACAGGAACTTCTTGGTGTCCCGGTGGCACAGCTTGGAGATGAGGGGCAGCCAGGCCGCCGACTGCTGCTGGGCCTCCCGCAGCGTGTCGTGGCCGAGCAAGTTGGGGATCCGCATGTGCCTGTAGCCGATCCCGTGGCACAGCGACAGGGTGCTCGGGATGGGTTTGCACACCGAGCGGACCGAGGAGCTGAAGGCGAGCGACGGCGGGCCGAGCTGGGCAGCGGCCGAGCTGTCTGCCGCTCGAGAAGCTCCGAGCAGCAACACGAAGACGAGCGCGGAGGCGAACATCGTGGACGGAAGCGAAGTCTGCGAATGTGCTGCTCCGTCTGCCTGGACTTGACCGGCGTGTAGGTGTAAACAAAAGAGGTGTGGAGGAGACGGGGGTTAATGAGAGGGCAGGCGCCTCCCAGTCATCATCATCCCACCCATCACACTGGTGCCTGCCTCCACGATCAACGCTGTCTGCTCGCTCCTTCACTTTGGGCCGTTGGGGTTGTACAATTCAAACTTTGAGGTACACAACATAAAAAGTAAAGCGATGCAGTGAGCCAGTGAAAAGCAATGTTTTCAAAGGTCAGCCAAAATTCCACATACTTTCAAATACACACACATGTTGCTCATTAGTTGTTATTTTTGCTTTTGCAAAATTGAGGAAATGAACATGAGTTTGGCTACTGAGGATTACATGAAACGTTGCAGTGTGGAATCAAAATAAAGGTATCGTTAATGTTTTAGTTTGTAAAATGTAAGCTTAGTTGTGAATAAGACTACAGGCTGAGCTCATTGTGACCCTTTTGTTGTTGTTTATATTTCCTTTGCTTTTCATACGCAGGTCTATTTGTTTTTACACAGTATTTAAAGCCATTTTACATCAAACAAATATTTAAGATGATCTTTTCTCTCTTTTGGGCACACAAGGTAATGGCAGCAAAAATGTAAACACTTTCTAGCCATTGGATTCAGCTCAATCTTTAACAAGGCAGAGACATTTCTAGAATATAGTACAGTTTCCTATAAAAATGTGTTGGAATTAATACAGAAACGTTTAATCTTTTTCTGAAAGGAGTGGGAATAGAAAGCCTTTTTTGTGTGAATGAAGAGCATTGAAAAACATTTCCGTTCGTATTGTGAAATTAGTCATAAAAACGGTTGTGTGTTGGAGAAATACTGTGTGAGGTCCTCTGTCATCATACTGTGCCAGAGGGTGTGAGAGACCCTTTCATCTTTTTCCAGGGAGACTGCCACATGTGTAGCAACATGTCGTTTCCTGTTCCCTTCTGCTGTTGTTTGATTTGGTTCAGTAACCTGTTATTAATTTAGACCACTCAAACATGATAAAACGTTTGCAGTGTTTGTTTTTCACAAAATGTTCTACCATTTCTCTTTTCTTCTTTTATAGAACATAGAGAGAAAACACTGCTAGAGCCGATGAAATTGTCGCTTTACTCGATACAGAGCATTAAAACGGCAAATCATACGTAAAACTGTGTCTTTCCAGAGTAAGGAATGTATTTTGTTTATTTCAAGATCATAAAATAAATATCCATCCATCCATTGTCTACCGCTTATCCTGCATTCAGGGTCGCGGGGGGCTGGAGCCGATCCCTAAAATAAATATTGATATTGATATTCAACCTGGGACTTTTTGTTATCCCCCCCCAAAAAAATCTACATTGTAAATTCAAGTAATCAAAAATATTGACTAAAAAGCCTGAAGCTTAAGCTTATTATACATCTCCTTGTTAGCATATTCTCCCACCCTTTTACTGAGGCTATAACAACACACAAACAAAGTTCCAAGTACACAATCATAGGCAAGGCAAGGCAAGTTTATTTACACAAACAAAAGCAGAAATACAGTATGTGATAATAAGTAAAAGAAAGCCGCTACTCAGACACAGGCATACATCAATCATACTCACATACATACATCAATCTTTTCTGCAAGCAAACAAACAAACAAAACAAAAGAAAAGTGTAAACACAACAACAATAAATAAAAGTAAAAAGGATAAAATGATAAAACCAAGCACGCCTACTGCCTGTGTAAGATAAGAGTAAAAGGATAAAATGATAAGACCCGTTAGAGGAAGGCATCTGAGAACAGCTTGGTCTTTAGTCTAGATTTGAAACTAGGAATTATTGGAGCATTTTTGATGTCTAGTTGGTTCCAGAGTTGAACTGCATCAGCTGAGAGCTGCTTCACCCTGTTTAGTTTGGACGGTGGGTTTTACTAATAGGTGTTTCTGCTGTGATCTGGTAAATCTGACTGGTAGATACGGCTGAAACATTTCAGATAGATACTTAAGCCCCATCCCATTAAGTGATTTGTAGACAAGCAGTAGCGCTTTAAAGTCAATCCTGTAGGGAGCCATGTAAGGATTTCAGTATGGGGGTCAGTTCTTTTTGTTTTTGACAGAAACCCCCTTAGTTTTGCAATATTTTTTAGGTGGAAGAACGCTGATTTAGTGATTGCTTTCATGTGGCTGTTGAAATTACGATCACTGTCTATGAGTACGAGTAAGATTTTTAACAATATCTTTTGTTAGCTTTAAGGCCATTTGTTCGGTTTTGTCTTTGTTTAGCTGGAGAAAATTCTGAGACATCCAGAGGTTACTTTGTACAATGACAGAGAGTTTCGAGGGGCCCCGTAATACTCATTTTATACAGGCATACAATTTACCACCTTTTTTATTTGCAATTTAAGCTAGTCATTCTTATTTCTTTATCAAAACCAATCCACAAGTTAACCTCTTTTACATATATACATCTATTATTTATATTGGTCCTTCCTTTAAAAAAAAATACAGTTATATTCATACAGGCTCACTCTAAGTTTGAACAGCCTCTGAATACAAGTAAATTATTTCTTATCTGTCCAGTTTAATTGAGTATAAGTATAGGTTTGCCCCACTGCTCCTCTCGTTTTATTAATTTTGTTTTATTTGTATTATTATATATACATCTATATTTATTTTTACATAACCACGTTTGAAATGTCCCCCGTCACGTGACGAAGGCCGCGGCTGCTTCTTCTCATATACCGGAAATGGTCGGTGTGTATTGTTGCGCCGGAACTTCTGTCATGTGATAGCTCGACCGAGAAGCTGCTGTTGACAGTAGCTTCCTACTTTTCGTTGGAGCTGAAGTAAAAACAACCAAGCGGGAGTAACGATTTTTTTTTAATGTGTGTTGGTGACGGTGAATACGGGCGGTTTGTGACGGAGAGCAGGGAACCGGGGTTGTGTAGCTTCGCCCCTCGGACGCTGACATGGGTTGCTGTTACAGCAGCGAGAACGAGACCACAGAGCAGGTAGTTAGCTGCTAGCCGGCTAAAGCTGTCCCCATACGTACATGTGTATTATTGAGAAACAAAGTACGTTATAAGAGTTTAGTTATCACTGTTTCATACTTGAAATGCATTTCAGTAATGTGTGACTGAGTTTCAACGGGGTCGTTGTTTATTATTATTGTTAAATAGTAAAGTGATATGCACCTGAAAAACAGCTTTAGCTTGCTACTCATAATAGCCTACGGGGAAGGCCTGGACCAAGGCAGGCTGTGAAGTTGGCACATACATTGAAAAAAATAAAATAATAAATAACGATTATATCTAAGACGAGCTGGACGGATCTCAACTCGAAGCAAAACGTGCATATACCAACTTATTTACAGTCACTTTCGAGATTAGCAGGACATTGTGTCTTAGCTAGTTATGTTTTGCGTTTATCTTGAAGCCTTATTGTTCTAAAGCAATCTGTAAATAACTAAAAATCAATTGTAACGTAAACAGGCCCGCCGACAACAGAACCGATCGATGTTCTGGACACACAGTCTCGACGTGTTTTTATGTCATGTGACACCAGCTATTTTTAGTTTGCGGAAACTTCTGCCTTGATGCAGAATGTCTTCCCTCATATGCAGTTAATCTTATCTTGATAGTAGCACAAGGATTACAGTACAAACGCATATCTAACCATTCTGTCTGTGTTGTACCCAAATAATGTGTGATCGTCTGAAAATGTGATTTATAAGATAAGCCCATTCAAGTTAGTCCCATTTTATGATCATTTTTATGTATCCAATGGATAAACCACTTGTGTGCGACACAACTGTCACATAATTCGTGGAAATGTCTTCATCACTTATCCTATTCTACTCGACTCATTGTAGGACCCTGATGAACGTAAGCCCCTGATCCCCCACCGGGACCCTGTCAGCAAGCCCCCAAATGGGGCCGACTGGAGCACGCCCAGTGTCCCTTCAGCGAGGACAGATGAACAGGCCCTCCTTACATCCATCCTCACCAAGACGGCACAGTATGACATGCAATCGTATACGAGCCAAATTCAGCGCACGTTTCCATATAATAAAGCAGTAATTGATTATTAATGAATTTGATCCGCTCTCTCAGGAACATCATTGATGTCTCGGCAGCAGACTCCGTCATGATGGAGCAGCATGAGTACATGGACAAAGCTCGGCAATACAGGTATGTCAGTGAGCAGTTGCTTAATATGTTGTGGAAGGCTTTTGCTCTTCTGTTTTCTGTTTGGTTTTCTGTGTACGGATATGGGAAAGTCTCTATTGCAGTCATTGGAAAGATGGTTATCATTATCCTCCTGAGTTGTACATGTCGGTTGCCTATTAACAATAAAGATAGCATGGGTATTTGAGTTGTTAGACCATATAAGGATGAGCTTCTTAGCTTATAAGATGTTGAGCTTACTTTTGTGAGTTGTTTATACTGTATGGAGCTTTTCATTGTCTGGTTGTTCTGTGTCTCACTGATTTAAAGCTTCTGAGAAAGAGATTTTCAGGTGACTTTAATACTATTAAAAAGAGAACCAGCTTGTATATCCAAAGGCGTGTACTGGTTGAATGTGGTAAGAATGAAACTCAACAATGTTGAGAAATTCAAACGACTCAAGAAGGTGATGTGGGGGGAAGTGATTCAAGACAGAAAATTCCAACAGCAGTTTGCTCACACTTTATATTCGGCTGGATACAATGACACCTAGTGGCTAGATTCCTAAAAACAGCAGCTTTATTAAATTACAGACGCAGAGATTAAACTGCAGGTTCTCTGGACACAGCAATCAGGTTTAACAATCAAGGTGTTTTAAACTTAAACTCCAAACTGTAGCTTTGCTAATGATAGGCGAACAGCCCCGGTAACCTTGTGTTTTGTTTCAGCACAAAGTTGGCTGTATTGAGTAACAGTCTGCCCCAGAAGAAAGCCCTCGCTCTCCCCTCCCTCACCAGCCAGCCCCACCAAGTGCTTGCAAGTGACCTGGTGCCATACTCGGATGTTCAGCAGGTAATCATACACTAGCACACATTGAAGATATGCTGGCATGTGCTTCCAGCACCCAGATTAATTCTTGTCATGTGATATCTTTGTTGGCTTCATTTATCATCAGAGAGCTACAGAGACGGCATGCAACGTGTAAAGTCGTGTGGGGGTGTGACTTAATATGTGGCTGAAAATAGATCTCTATCTTAAGCTTTTCAGTTGTTGCCCTTTTCGTCCACTTAAAAAAACCCTTCTGTTTCTATACATGGTAGACTTAGTCTCAGTGGAAATTGGGAAATGTTATATATTTTGTACACTCCACATAAAACCCTTTCTTTATCTTTGCAGGTGTCCAAGATAGCAGCTTACGCTTACAGTGCAATCTCTCAAATCAAAGTGGATGCGAAAGAAGAACTGGTAGTCCAGTTTGCCATTCCTTGACTCCGCGACCTTGGCCCGCATATTGTTCCTCCCATCCCGCTCTTTCTGTGTCACTTCTGCATCCTCACCCTCCAGCCGAACCTTTATTAAAAGCATCTTGGTCCTTCTGCTTCTTAGCTATGCCTCCACCTGCTATAAAGACAGAGACAATGTAGGAGTGTACCCTATGGCTGTCCTTTAGTGTACTTAATCATGGGTCAGTGACAAATTGTCAGCATGGGCAATGGAAGATGTACCGTAGAAGCGCAACTACAAGGCCTCCTCTGAACGTGGATCACAGACTTTGTCAGAACCAAGTGGAAAAATCATCATTCATCCTTCTTGTTGATCACTAACTGTTTCAGGGCCATCTTGGTGTCTGCATTTAGGCTCTTAGGCTATTCCGGCTAGCAAGGGTAGCTCCACACCCCTGACTTGTTGTAAAGGTATGGAAGAATGACAGTGTATTCACCTGACAGAGCTGTATGATTTTTGGGGCAATGCATTGACCATTTTATACATTCTTCTCTGGAACAGGAGAAATTGGGAATCTCTGTGGCATGGAAGAATTAAAATCATCACAGTGCAATAGGTGCACATGAAATATTTTAGTATTTTAACATTTTACCAGGACAAAAGAAACATGTCTTTAACGCTGTCCTGATGTCCTGGTAGGCAGGGGGGCGATGTAGAAAATGGAGCCAGAAAAATGCAAATACGTGTTTCAGATGTCATTATATTTTGAAGGTTGTAATACCATATTCCCGATCTGTGCTGGTGACAGTTAGGTACCAAACATCCAAAAGTAATCTGGTGTGACACTGCAACCTAAACATGAACCAGTAAACCAACTTGACATCTAAATCGTGAGTGACCCGACAGTGGCCGGTGGATGAAGAACAAACACAAGCAGGGGGTGCTGGGTGGGCCTAATGTCACAGGCAAGGGGGGGATGGAGCATTCTTGGGGTACAAGTTCTCAAGTTTACAGATGGTAATATGTTTTCAGCAGTTTTCTAGTGCAAATTAGAAGCTGTCAAACTCTTGAAATCTAATCCTGGAACTTCACATATTTAATAGCAGTGGCATACAGAGATGAAGGGGGTTGGCGCGTAGAGGGTGCAGGGACAGATATCATGTATTTGTGCCGCATTTGTACAGAATTTTCTGATTGAATATAAAAACAGATGATTAATTGAATGCAGTTCCTCTTTTTGTAGAGAGTTCATTGGTCAGGATTGGCCCAGATCTTGTGGTGATAAATGTTAAACACAAGAACACTTTCAAAGCCTGCGGTTGTTGGCGTCTAAACAAAGCTTTTTTCGCTGCAGATTGTAACCCGATTGAGTTGTTCATATTAATCAGAAACTAACCATTGTAGCGGGAGAGCGCTAAGAATCCATGTACCACAGCAGATAAAATGATCCGAGACCTTTTTGTGATTATTTATTTGTGTTTTTAAAATGTTTATTTGCTCTTCAGAGGAGAGCTTGCTCGGTGCAGGAGCACATTGGTCTGGAGTCTCTAAAGGGATGATCTGCGAGGCTGTGATTATTTCATCCACGCAACTGATTTGAGCTTTTCGCAATGGGTTCTTGGAATTTTGTTTCTGTTTTGTTTGTTACTCAAATGTGTTCTACTACCTGAAATATGTTTGTTATATCTTAGGCTAGTACCAAAAAGTTTTAAGATTATTTTTTGTTGGTTTAATTAATTCATTAAAGATTTTCAACATAAGCGCTCGTCTTTTATTAAATACATCTTCACATCCACATGCTCATATCTGTGTAGTTTCTTCAGTCATTTAAATAAATAACTGGTGCATCACTTTGTTGTAAAATAACAATCCAGACCAGTTTACAAATATTGTTTGCATCAATATTAGATCATTTACAGGCTTTTACAGCATATCGGAACCAAAATCTCAAGTGACATTTGCCTGCCCATCACTTTATATGAAGTGAGTGTTGTTGACCTCTCTTTTCTCCAATAATAATTCATTTCTGCAGATAAAAATACATGAAACCAACATTAAATACAGTGCTGATTTCACCACTGACATACAGAGAAACATGAAGTATTGTTGATGTGGAGCGCAGAACATGAAACACGTAAAAATACAGTTTTGAACACACCACACTGGAGCTGGGTCTGCGTCACTGGAGAGTCTCTTTGCTGCTTCTGCTGCGGTTGTTGCTCTGACGCCAAATCCCTGCCATGACTCGCTCCTGACGCGTTACAGCACTGAAGTCCATCGTCTTTAATCGAGGCAGAGCAGAAATCACACGATTCCTAAATGCACAAAAACACAGAATCATGCATGTAAATGTCCCCGCTGATGATCTTATCTTATGTGCAATAAAAAGTTCAGATACATTTTGTACCTGAAAGTCGACATCTCCACATTACTGCTACACATATACTACAAATCGTGATACAATTCAATCAAAAAGCTGCATTGGAGCATGAGAAACTAATTCATTGGAACAGACTTTTTGAGCAGCAGCCCGTCTGTGTGAGTGCGGGTGAGTTCATGACCAAGGTTGCTATGCAGACTAGGTTATATTC
>NC_139924.1:9226413-9258823 GCF_963514095.1 Eutrigla gurnardus | reverse complement strand
CGTTTCCCCCACAGACTTCCGTACAATATGAACATGCGTGTGGTTGAACTAAACACTATTGTTTATACAGTACTATAGGCTATACTATACCACTATTATACACTGGGCTTAAATTAACAACGTGCTTATTAATGCATGCAAATACATACATAAACTACAAGTAAAAGGCCGATTAAAAAACTTAAGTAAAAGTGTCATAAGTGTTATCTGCCTAATTAATGTGTTCATTCTGCAGAACAATTGTCTTTGTTTTACTATTATATGATGTTTTAATTAGAATGCTGCCTAAATGTTCATTTTTATTTTACTGCTTTAGATTATATTGCCCAACATAAATTAGTTAAAATTACAATAACCTTAAACTTTCATAGCAGTAAAATGCATTCTGTAAACTGGGTTTGGGATGTTACTTTGGAAATAGGTTACAGATTACTAGTTAACCTATAGATATATAGAGATAACTTACTCACTAAATTCTCAAGTAAAGTACAAGTACGTCAAACGTGTACATAAATACTAGTAGCCTACTTGTAATGTAGTAGGCTTACTAGTACTATATACACTATATGTAAAAATAAAAATAAAAGAAATGAAAAGCAAACCAACAACATTAAATCAAATACGTAACATAATCACATGAATTATATAAGGCTCTAGTTCTAACAGCGTTATGGTATTTGCAATATGTTATATAGTATGTGTCCAGCTATGATTTTAAGTAGGGCATGCAGTCAGCACCTCAACGCTCACAGCAAGCATCCAATCAAAATCTGTTTAACCCCGCCCAAATTCGACAGTTAAACCAATCAAATCACTGTAAAATCGTGGTGGGTGGGATTAAACGTTCGATGTTGAACTTTTAAAAGTTCTGTAGGCTGTGATGACACTGGCCTCAACCAATGAGCCCAACGAACGCGTTGACTTCCGGCTTTTAAACCAATCGACGTAGCCTATTTTCAGACGCGTCGATATGTGAAAGCGTATTGGCTTGTTTAATCTTCAAGAGACCGTTTTTGAAATTGTGGGTGTCTGTTTGTCAATGGACTGTTTATTTCGTAGCCGTAGATTTATGTGGTGAAACGAAGAGGCTGCATCTCTTTGTCAGAGAAAGAATAAATACGATACAGGGGGAGGAAAAGGACAACGTTTTTAAGGTAAGTCACTGACTGATTTTCCGTTTGTGTTTAAGAATTAATTAACGTTACAGTAACCACGAGTACTGGTCAGGATCACACTAGCTTAATGTTAACTTTGCTAACACCACGTTAGCATTCTGTCGGCAAATAAACAGTAATTAACGAAGGCTAACTACCTAAGAAACGTTAGCTTAGCTAGTGGAGGTTGAGTATACGTTTACGTTAATAAGCACAGCTAAGTTAATGTGCTCTTTAATGTTAGCTTGACAACGCTAGTTGACACGGTTGTTTTTATTTCGCTTCCAGGTTGAAGTCCCTTTGAGCTAACAGGGTCAGCCAAGATGACGATTAACTTAGGTGTTAAGGCTCTTCTCGGCTGGGTAAGTTGACAGTCACGTTAAATATATAGTGCACGTATGTTGATTCGAGCAAAGCTTAACTTTAGATAGATAATATAGATGCAATTGTAGTTAACAAACTTGTCAAACTATCTTTTTGCAGGTCAACAGCCTAAAACTGTCCGACCGAGAAATAACCATTGACGATTTGCAAGATGGGGCAGTCCTACTGAAAGTTGTTTATATGCTGTAAGTAGAAGCAATGTGTTGAAATGCTGTCAATGACTGTTGAACTAAGATGCTTCAGGGTGTATTTGGAAGTATAGAGATGCTTATTCCTTGCAGTGAACTGCCGTTTTATTCTTGTTTTACCTTTGTTTAACTCAGGAAAAAGGAACCCATCTCCTGTTTCAGTAATTCCGTTGAGGAACGCTTCAAGCTCATTGCAGACTTTGTGGAAAGTGAGTTTCTCTAACTGTACCCTTTTAAAATATCTTCAGATATTGTCAATGTGTGTTACCATATTTCTGACCCATCACTCCTGGCTGTTATTATTATCTGATGGTGCTTTAAACGGCATACAGATTTACTGTAAATGTCACTGTAGTAGCTCAGAGCAAGGCTCTGTTTTTCTCTGACATCATCTTGTTGAAAATTTCAAATCTGTAGCACTAGCCCACACCTAGCTTCACTGTTGGGTGTGGTCTAAAGTGTGCCCTCTTGCACGTGTTAACATGCCAGGCATTGTGTATAAAAAAAAAAAAAGAAGAAGAAAAAAACACCCTGGCATGAGTAGTCTTTAAAGTTAATTTCAAGAGTATCTAGCTTCCTTATCGTATATGTGTCGACCAGTGAAACAGGATAAGCAGACGGGACAAAATGTCGGGAGGAATTTGATATCATGGTTGAAAAGATTGGCTCCCGACCTTCTCTACTTGTGCAGAGCCGAAGTCTCAGATTGACTGATGGCTGAATATCATGACATCCATCCGTCAGTCTCAGTTTGACTGACTTAGTTAGTCAGTTGGTACAAGCTGATGTAAGCACACGTCATATTGAGTCTTTCTATCTTGTTTATTAGGGGATTGCAGATTTAGTGCAACCAAAGGCACCCTATTATCTTGGGACAACATAAGAGATGGCATCAACCTAATGGTGGAAATTGCAAAGGTACAAGACATATCGAAAATAAGCTAAAGACAAACGAAAACAAAGACCCATTCTCACTTATTCTTTGTTATACCAACAGGTGCTTTTATTGCTTGTATACCACGACATAATGAATGACCGCTGCACTCTGAACATGTTGGAATGCGACGTGGAGGTAAGCATTCCCTGTTCTGGGTCATATGTCAACCAGTTAGATACGTCACATTTCATTCATAATGTGTTTAATTATCTGCCGATGTTCCTCTCATCTGTTTTAGAGAGAGATAGCAAACATAACCGGTTCTTTTGTGATGGAGAGCGACGGCTGCGTTTATCTGAGCAAAGGACTTGATGCCTATTTGTCAAGGAAACGTAAGTCACAAATTTGTTAAATTTGTAATTTCTTCATGCTATACCATACTAAGACATTGGTGTCACACGGTGCTGCTGTATAAAACCAGCTTTCTGGTTTGGATTTAACACATAAGCTGTAAAATTTGACAAAACATTTTTCTCCACGAATTTCAGATCTGCCTGTGGCCCGTGAAATATTTGAGCGATCAGAAACTGCCTCTACCTCCAGTGTGTCGACTGTCTCCTCGTTTTCAGACGATCAGTCCCCCGTCTTCCACCGCACGCCGAAAATCACATTTGTGGACATGCAAACGGTTGCTTCCTCCTCAGTCAGGTACCAGTGTGTAATTGGATGGGTCATACGTACATTAGGTTGTGTGCACGTTTGCTGCTGTTTAATTTAAATAAACAATTAGGTATTACTAAAAATCAATGTGCAAATTTGCCACGTCCCTATACTAGACATTTTTTCAGCTGAATTAGTTGGCCTGTGCCTAATTTAAGGTCTTCAACCTGAGATAAATAAGTCAAAGCAGATTTTATTTCATTCTTTTGAATGAAAACTCTGAGTTGCGTTTTATAAATTACATGATAGCAATTTAATCTAACATGGTTCTCACAACTTTATGTAACTAAGATTTTTGTTTTCACAACATAACAAACTCACTTTATCTAATATCCATGTATGTTAATCATTTCATATCTATGTCAGTCCATGGAATGTTATCTTGATATGATTTGCTTTTGTTTCCACAGCCGATCTCCTCTGCAGGATTTCATGAACACACCTAAATTTCAGTTGCGGAAGGTGCAACGACAGATGATCAAGGAGAGAGACTACAGAGATGGGCTGGAGAGGGAGCTGGCCAGCAAGCTTGCGCTCATTGCACAGAGAGGTACGATATTTAAGTTTGATGGGTTTTTTTTTTAAGCAGTGTTTAACACACATGGATTGTGCAAGTACTTCTGAAAGTGTGCATAATCATAGTGTCTGTTTATTTTCTATATGTTTGGATTTCTCTTTAAATTAAAGTCTGTTCTATACTTACTTTGTCTTATTCAGAGTCCCATATTAACCAGCTGCAGTATCGCCTGGATAAGATGAAAGAAGAGCAAGGTGATCAGGAGACTGTCATCAGGGAACAGCTCAATGAGCTTCAGACTAAGAACAACACGTAAGCACCAAAATGACAGGTTTTTTTTACTGTAAGTAGGGCCTATTTATTAATGCATAACATGGCGAATAACACTCTTTACAACAAAGATGTGTTAAACTTGAGTGTGCAAATAATACACTTTGTTTTTCTGTCTTAGGTTACAAATGCGTCTTAATGAGATGTTAAAGCAAAATAAAGACCTCAAGAGTAACTCCTCACTTATGGAGCGCAAAGTAGATGAGCTGGCAGACGAAAACGGTGTACTTTCATCCCAGGTAATGACACACGTGGAAAGATTCTCTCTCTTGACTTTGTCCTCTTACTTATGAGTTTGTCTTGTGCAATGTGTACATCCTTCAACATGAGTAGGTTACCTCTAAACCTGCTGATGCATATGGGGTTTATGTAGGTCTTAGTAGGCACCTGTAGACATTACACAGATTTACATGTGTCCGTGTCAAAATTATAACTTTATCTTGAAAATAAAAGCTTTTTACTATTTCTGCAGGTGAGGACAGTTTGTTCACAGCTGGCCATCTTTGAAGTAGAAGTTGGCAGGCTGACAGAAACCCAAGCATCTGCTCAGGAGGAGTGGAGAAGCAAATCGGGCCACCTACAGTCTGAACTTGACCAAGCCACCGCTCAAAAGGTAGATACACCCTCACAACAAAAGTTAGCAACTCCTTTTGATTTGTTACATCTTCAGGTTTGACCCACTAGAACTACATTTTGTTTAAAAAACAACAACAACAATCATAGGAGTTTTGTGTAAATTATTCTACTTTTCCACAACTGATTAATTCAATTTCAGTGCAAAGGTGTTTTTCATGTAATTTCCTCTTTTTTGTTCTCAGGAGCTTCTGTCTGAACAAATTCAGATCCTGCAGGGAAAGATTTCCTGTTTGGAGGATGAACTAAGCAAGGCGACTAAAGAAGAAGTGGGAGAGAATATGGGGCCTGTAATGGAGGTAAAGTCAATGATTCTGTGTAAACGCTGAATTCAGAACTGTTTGGTAATCAAATAACTTTTAAAATCTATTTTGGATTAGATGGTTACTAATTGCCTTCTCTTCTTACATCCCCAGAGAGAAATTGTGAACTCTGAAATCCATAGTTTGAAGAATGAGCTGGAGAGAACATTTTGTTCCCTGAAAGAGGCTGAGGTGGAGATTGAAGCCAAAACACATGAGCTGTCCGAGTATCAACAAGAAATTAATCAACAGAAGGAGATCCTGAAGCAACAGGTGTCCCAAACTGAAGCAATGATTCAATCAAAGGATGACATACTGGAGAAACTGCAAAAGGAGATCACCGAGCTTCAGCAAGAGATCCACAATCTCAAAATTCAACTTGCGCAAGTCGAGCAACAGAAAAATGAGGAGATAACCAGACTTCAACAGCACATTGCTGCTTGTGAACAGGAAATTGAAAAACTAAAGGAACTTAAGAAAGAGAAGGAAGACCTTCTCCTCCAGACTGAAGAAAATGTTAAAGATCTTGAGAAAAAGTTAACTGCTGCCGGTTCTCTCTTGGCTGATAAAGACCAACAAATATACAGTCTCAAAGATGAAGTTACCATTCTTACAGATGAAACCAAAAACAACAAAAATGAAATCAAAACCAAAGAGGAATTGCTTGCCAAATTAGTTCTGGAGAAGTCTAATGAGCAGGACATTTTTCAGAATCAAATCCAGGCCTTAACAGTCCAAGTGGAAGACCTTAGCTCATCTCTAAAACAGGCTGAGCAGGAAATTCAGCTTAAGCAAGACCTGCTGTCTAAGACCCAACAAGAGAATGTCCAACAAAGGGAGGTGCTCCAACAACAGATTGTAGCCTGCGAAGACGAGGTTCAGAATTTAAAAGTAGAGATGCAGGTAAAACACCAGCAGCTTGTGAGTCTAAAGAATGAAAGCTCTCGACAGTCTGAATCACTGGAACAAGAGATTACAGCTCTGAAAGGCCAACTACAATGTCTGAATGAATTGTTCAGAAAGGCCGAGGATGAAGTTCAGGCTCAGAAGGTTATGCTTACAAAGCAGGAGCAGCAAAGTGTCCATCAGACAGAGGTCCTGCAGCAACAACGGTCTGCTTTTGAAGAGAGCATAAGGAGCATGAAGGAGGAGATCCAGATTAAAGAGGAACAGATGGAACTGCTGACGAACAACAGCTCAGTGCAGTCGGATATGCTACATCGAGAGATACAAGATTTGAAGAGCCAGGTTGAGTGTTTAAGTTCCTCACTGAAGAATGCTGAGGACAATTTGCAATCTAAGGAAGATCTGTTTGCTGAACATCGACTACAGAGCACTCAGGATATGGAGGCTATCCAGGTGCAGATGCTTGCCTCTCAAGATGAGGTGAAGAAGCTAAATACAGAGATTCAATCTAAGGAGGAGCAATTAATTCTGCTAAAGACTGACACCTCTACACACTCTGAATTGTTACAGCAGGAGATCGAAAGTCTGAACAAACAAATGACATGTGTTACTAATTCTCTTGAGGTCGCCAAGGACCAGGCTCAAGTCAAAGAAGATTTGATGGCCAAACGGGAGCAAGAAAGCTCTTTGCAGATTGAGGCACTTGGAAAGAACAGTGCAGTTCTTGAGGAGGAGGTTCATCAGCTGAGGAAGGACATCCAAACTAAAGAGGGCGAGGTAGACCTGTTAAAGCTCGAGAGTCTCAAAGAGTCAGAAGTGCTACAGAGTGAGATTCAAACTCTTAGGGACCAAGTCCAAAGTTTGAATGAATGCCTGAAGACTACAGTAGAGCAGGTCCAGGATAAAGAAAACCTGCTAACTCAGAAGGAAATGGAGATTTCTCAGCAAGAAGACAAGTTTGAAAACACGATGGCAACCTCTGAAGACGAGCTTAGAGGTCTCAAGGAGCAAATCCTGGCTAAAGAGGAACAACTGATAACACTAGAAAGAGAAGGCTCCACACATTCTGACATGCTACAGCAAGAGATCGACTGTCTGAAAAACCAACTTGCTCATATGGGTGAGTCTCTCACAAAGGCTGAAACTCAGGTAGTCATGTTTGTGAAACAAGAGCAGGAGAGTGCCAATCAGAAGGAGCTTCTGCAGCAGCAACTGTCCTCTTCAGAGGAAGAAGTGAAGAAGATGAAAGAGGAGATCCAAACTAAAGAGGAACAGATGATACTGCTGAAGAACAACAGCTCAGTGTATTCGGATTTGTTACATCAAGAGATTCAAGATTTGAAGAAACAGGTTGAGTGTCTTAGTTCCTCACTAAAGAATGCTGAGGATAATATGCAGTCCAACAAAGATCTGTTTGCTGAACATCGACTACAGAGCACTCAGGATATGGAGGCTATCCAGGTGCAGATGCTGGCCTCTCAAGATGAGGTGAAGAAGCTAAATACAAAGATTCAATCTAAGGAGGAGCAATTAATTCTGCTAAAGACTGACACCTCTACACACTCTGAATTGTTACAGCAGGAGATCGAAAGTCTGAACAAACAAATTACATGTGTTACTAATTCTCTTGAGGTCGCCAAGGACCAGGCTCAAGTCATAGAAGATTTGATGGCCAAGCGGGAGCAAGAAAGCTCTTTGCAGATTGAGGCACTTGGAAAGCACAGTGCAGTTCTTGAGGAGGAGGTTCATCGGCTGAGGAAGGATATCCAAACTAAAGAGGGCGAGGTAGACCTGTTAAAGCTCGAGAGTCTCAAAGAGT
The DNA here is from genome assembly GCF_963514095.1 of Eutrigla gurnardus. Lineage (NCBI taxonomy): Eukaryota > Metazoa > Chordata > Actinopteri > Perciformes > Triglidae > Eutrigla > Eutrigla gurnardus. Next base: position 9,250,993 of record NC_139924.1, on the reverse strand, counting down.
CAGAAGTGCTACAGAGTGAGATTCAAACTCTTAGGGACCAAGTCCAAAGTTTGAATGAATGCCTGAGGACTACAGTAGAGCAGGTTCAGGATAAAGAAAACCTGCTAACTCAGAAGGAAATGGAGATTTCTCAGCAAAAAGACAAATTTGAAAACACGATGGCAACCTCTGAAGACGAGCTTAGAGGTCTCAAGGAGCAAATCCAGGCTAAAGAGGAACAACTGGCAACACTAGAAAGAGAAGGCTCCACACATTCTGACATGCTACAGCAAGAGATCGACTGTCTGAAAAACCAACTTGCTCATATGGGTGAGTCTCTCACAAAGGCTGAAACTCAGGTAGTCATGTTTGTCAAACAAGAGCAGGAGAGTGCCAATCAGAAGGAGCTTCTGCAGCAGCAACTGTCCTCTTCAGAGGAAGAAGTGAAGAAGATGAAAGAGGAGATCCAGATTAAAGAGGAACAGATGATACTGCTGAAGAACAACAGCTCAGTGCAGTCGGATTTGTTACATCAAGAGATTCAAGATTTGAAGAAACAGGTTGAGTGTCTTAGTTCCTCACTAAAGAATGCTGAGGATAATATGCAGTCCAACAAAGATCTTTTTGCTGAACAGCGACTACAGAGCACTCAGGATATGGAGACTATCCAGGTGCAGATGCTCGCCTCTCAAGATGAGGTGAAGAAGCTAAATACAAAGATTCAATCTAAGGAGGAGCAATTCATTCTGCTAAAGACCGAGACCTCTACACACTCTGAATTGTTACAGCAGGAGATCGAAAGTCTAAACAAACAAATTACATGTGTGACCAATTCTCAGCAGGAGAGTGCCGATCAGAAGGAGCTTCTTCAGCAGCAACTGTCCTCTTCAGAGGAAGAAGTGAAGAAGATGAAAGAGGAGATCCAGATTAAAGAGGAACAGATGATACTGCTGAAGAACAACAGCTCAGTGCAGTCGGATTTGTTACATCAAGAGATTCAAGATTTGAAGAAACAGGTTGAGTGTCTTAGTTCCTCACTGAAGACAACGGAGGAGGATATAAAAGCAAAAGAAGATCTGTTGTCCCACCAAGAGCAAGAAAACACGCAGCAGAGGGAGGCTCTCCAAAGCCTACAGGAGAAAGTCAAACAAGTGGAGATTCTGCATCAACAGATTTCTTCACACGAAGAAGACATTCAAAAGCTGAAAGAATCTCGTAGTGAGAAAGAGAGCCTCCTCCTGGCGGCTGAGGAGAAGCTTCAGATACTCCAGACAGAGTTTTCTGCAGTCACCACACTCCTAACTAATAAAGACCAAAATCTGAACACTCTCAGAGAGGAGGTCGCTGCACAAGCTAACTTGCTTCAAAAAGCGAAAGAGGACGCTGAAGCCAATGAGAAAATTCTGGCAGAGATGAAAGAGGAGAGCTCCAACCAAAGACATATGCTTCAACAAGAGATTAAGTCTCTGAGTGTGGAAGTAGAAACCACTTCTCTCAATCTTTTGGCTAAAGAGCAGATGTTGCTTGAAACTCAGCAGGAGTCTACTGAGCAGATGGACTTCCTCCAGCAGCAGCTTGTCTCAGTAAAATCAGAGCTGAACCAATACAAAGAGACACAAGCTGCAGACCTCAGATTGCAAGAGGCTCAACACGTTGCCACTGTAAGGGAAAATGATGTTCTTGTTCAGGAATCACAAGTACTCATGGTCAGGATACTCAAGGCGGAAAAGAATCAGGAGGTTCTGGAGAAGGAGAAGGAGAGGCTTGCTCAAGCCAAGCAGGCAATTGAGAGGGAGAATACGGCGTCTCACAAATTAGAATCTGTGCTCCGACAGGAGTTGGAAGTATTGAAACTTCTGAAAGAAAAAGAAAAAACCGAGGACATTGAGAAGCTAAAGAGAGACCTGCAGGAACAGCTCTCGGCTAAATCGGAGGCTTCGGAACACTACAAGGCACAGGTTGGTGTGACCACAACCTGAACGTGACACATTTCATTACTTGTATGTCACACACTACATGTTTTCTGTCAAAAATGATTTGGATCTTTTCCCATCTGCTTGTTATACTTATTGATCGTTATACAGTTTCATGTGCATACATGCTTGCCTTGTCTATTTCATGTCAGATGAGACGTTTGGACTAAGAGATTCATGTGAACATATGTTTTATTGTCACAATGCCACAGATGGAGAAGGCAGTAAGTCATTACAATGGCAAGAAACAGCTTCTCCAGGAAAGCCAAGAGGTGGTGGCTGAACTCAAGCATTCCTTAGAGGTTAAAGAGCGAGAAGTAAAGGCTACCACCATGGAAAACAAGCTACTCCAACTGGATTTGGAAAAGGCCCAAACCAATGAGAAGACACTTTTGAGCAGGGTGGCCAGTCTGGAGGCTCAGGTCAGTGTTGCATTTCGCGGCAGAAGATCTAATACACTGTCTCTTAAATACAAACAGGGGAACTGTTAGTGTTCAAAGACTTTTTGTATTTATCAGCTGATCTCTATCACACCGTTTCCTTTTTTCAGCTGGCTTTCGCTGACCGCAACCTCCGTAACCTGAGTAAGATTCGTGGTAATGAACCAAGTGCAACAGAGTCGTGTTACTTCGAGGTTCCCATGAGAGCACGGGAGAAAATAACCGTGAGCTCTGACAGCATGGACCAGAGTTCTCTGGAAGACTCTCTGAACTCTACGAGGTAAGACACCTGATATGCAGCATTTCATCTTTTAGGATCGCAGCTATTGCATTATGTGCAGCCATTTCATTGTGTCACTTAAAAACAATGTTTACTAAAATAAAAAATAAATAAATATTGGTATGTTTTAGTTGATAATTTTGGTTCACTTTCAGCCACACAAGTCTAACTTGATTAATGTCTTTATAGTTTTTCGCCCACAATTGATCGAAGTAGATAAGAATTAACAAGTTAAACTGTAATAGTTCCAATAATATATTGAAATCAATAAAACTTAAAAGTTAAGTATCGAACACAAAACTCTATTTCTTACTTTGCAGGAAACTGTCAGCACCAGATGAATCGAGCACACCTCTTGTCCGTAGCTCAGAGCGCTTGGCAGCCAGACGCCGAGGTCTACGGGCCGAGTCGCTGGAAACCCTGTACTTTACACCTATGAACACCAGACAGATCAACAGGTACGTCACACAGCTTCACATAATAGCCACCCTTTTTAAGAGGCTTTTCTGTTCACTGGGAGTGAGAGCGGTGGGTGTCGAAGAGTTCCCCTAAATAATTTTCGGGTAAATGGTATGCCAACTGTAGATGTGAGCATCTTTGAATTGCTGAACTTAAGTCAGCCTCCTTTTGCTTGGAAATTCAGTCATCAGTAACCATCTTTATTCTTACCAGCTAATATTTCTTATTAGTTTGTTTAATCAAAGATCTGACAACAGTGAAGGAATTCATGATTGCTTTAATTGAATTGAATTCATCGGTTTTTCAATACTTTTTAAGAATGACCCGGTAATTCTCCTCTGATTTTATTCTCTCTAAAATCAGGAAAATTGTATGAATAGGCACTGGGCAGTTTATTTTCTATACACTCTACTATTCTTGTTGAGATTTCCTATTTCATTGCCTAGGACCAATGCAGAGCACCAAATGGATTCAACCCGGAATAATCCATCTTCATCAGTCAAACGACGCAGGACCACACAGGTTATTAACATCACCATGACCAAGGTGGAGGAAACTCACTTGCACACTTGTTTTGCATGTTCACAATTACACACTGTTGAACAATCGCTGTGTAATCACTATGGTTCCTGTCTCTCTGTTGTAAACGAACCCAAATATTTTAACTTGCCCTTTCAAAAACATCCCCACACTCCCACTGCAGGATCATTGATTGTTGAACTCTCATTGTAGAAAACTCCAGGCGGCCCCGAGCATGATGAGACTTTCTACAGTCTGTCTTCAGCTCGCTCCCACCCAAACCTCTCCAGTGCCCACTCTGCACGACCCATTTCTATGGAGCTGTTTGACACGCCTGCCAGAATGACCAGCAGTGCCAGCGACCAGCTCATCGGACTCCCAGGGTACAGACGGAGTGCAGTGCATTCACAGAGTAAGTAGATCGCTGGCTTACTCACAGGGTGTTGTACTGAAGGATGAGAAATTTAAGTGAGGGGGAGGGTCAGGTTGAAAAACAGAGAACATGGCATGCAAAGCTGAGACCCATAAGGGAAAACCATGTTTTTACCTTTTGCTGCCTGTTGGTAACATGGAGCTGGGGCTGCAACTAATTAATATTTTAATTATTGAATAATCTGCCAATTAATAGATTAATCCTTTGGTCTCTAAAATATCAGAAAAGGGTAATCACATTGTCCGTGAGAGCAAGTTGACATCAACAAATGTCTCGTTTAGTCTGAATCCCCAAAATAATATACGTGCCATAATGTAAAAACAAGAAAAGTAGGAAACCTTCATGTTTGATAACTTGGGGCGATCGTGTGTTTGGTATTTTTACTGAAAAACTGACTCACTTATTCAATAAAATGTTTTGTCGACTAACCAGACTGGTTCTTGTTAACATCATAGTTCGTTTTTTTTTTTATATTTGAGTAAGTTAGAGCATGGTAGGCTGAAAGTTAACAGCCTATTTTGTGTTGCTGTGTGTACAATTATGGAGCTTAAAATGTGAAAAAATGAGATTCAACTCTGGAGCTTCTCAATTAATGATTTGAATCTTCAACATTTAGGGGGCAGTCCTACCCATTAGTTACAGATTAATTGTAATTGGTCACATATGGGGTTTAGAGTTGCATAAGTCAAAACTGATGTTTTTAAATGGTGTTTCCCCCCCTCATCTGTTGTCTTCAGGCGCTAGTACGTTCTGTGCTGGGGCAGAGAACGAGCCCGAAGGTGCTCCTGATGATTGGATGAGGATTGCTGAGCTCCAGTCCAGGAACAAGGCCTGCCTTCCTCATCTAAAGAGCAGTTACCCTGCAGAGATGGATGTAAGTCGTGAGAGTAAACACTGAACACAGCAGGAATAATGTCGCACTGATACAATAAGTATATAAACTAACTAGTCAAAACTGATAAATATGGAGATATAATGCACAGGGGATTGTTGTGGCCCCACACCAAAAAATATAAAAATATTGATTTCCATATGCAGTAAGTCACTACTGTACTAGTGATACTGGCTGTGTTGAATGTGGTAAATGGACTGCATTTATGTAGCACTTTGATCCAAAGTGCTTTGCAATTTTCCTCTTGTTCACCCAGCCACCTATACAGTACACTTATAAATCAATGGCAGCAAGGATACTCAATCCCTCTCTGTCTCCCTAGGCTGGCCGTCGCTGCACAATCCTTTTCACAGACGAAGAACTGCGAACAGGTGACCCCTCTGATACGATCCGTCGGGCGTCCACGATGCCCGGCCAGCTGCAAGACTCGCTCGCCTCCCATCGGCACTCACTCATGGCGGGACACTCGGGTGCCGCTGCAAGTACCCGTTCTCAGCGTCTGTCCTTGATGCCAGGTCTGCTGCCATCAAAATCTGTCAGCTCCGCTCAGCTGAGAAGCCCGAAAAGCACAAAGCGCTCTTCATCTACACTGTCCATACATCAAACTTCACCCGAGGTGAGTTTGCATCAGGACTATTGTAACGTCTTGGTTGAGCCTGAATGAAGCGCAGTACATGCATGTTTTACAGTATTTTAGTTCTCTCAATATAATAATATAATATAATAACATGAAGTTTAGCGTTGAAAGTTGACTATTTTCACATACTTATTGGTACTACCATCTTTGAAAATCAGCTATCAGAATAAGAATCAGCTTTATTGGCCAAGTATGCACACATACAAGGAATTTGACTCGGGTAGGGTGGACAGTCTCTCAGATTGTAGACAATAGACATACATACAAACATACACATACATACGCACAACAATAAAGACATTTTCCACATAGGGAAGATAACATAGGGAAGATTATTGATATATCAATAGTAAATTTGTCTTTTTCACTCTCCTAAAGACTACATTTGAGTGATCCTTGTTTGTTTTGGGGTTATGTGAAAAGGGAACTAGCCGATGACACATCAACGGACTTTATTGAGAATCTTTCTCCAATAACAGTGGCCAGATGTTTTTGTTGGTTGTTGGTTTCATTGGTTATCTGAATGTTTACTCTTTTTCTTCTTAAAAAAAGCGACCTTGAGTCTGAAATGCAATTTCTTTTTCTTTTTCCTAACTCGTCTCTTCCTGTCTCCGTCTGACAGAAAAAGGTGAAGGCCAGCTGCTTCCCACGTCCACTCACTCCCAAAAACAAGTTCAGTGGATCTTCAAGCTCTCAGATTCACACCGCCCTCAGTCCAGTGAGTGTAACGTTCTAATATAGTCTAATATATTCACCTGCACACCTAGAGTTTTCTGCTTGGTTGAAAACGGGGACGATGCCAAAATTGATTGAACACAATATTACATAATGTTTTGAATGCTTCTTGAACAGTTTGCATTGTTTTTTTAGGCTAATCGAAGGCAGTCTATGATGTTCAGTATTGAGAACACCCCGAAAAACAGCAACTACCTAAAGAAAGGGCTCAACAAACTACGCAGCTCCACCCGGAAATCCCCGGGCAAAAGTTCAAAGAAATGCCAGGAAAACATGCCTTCAGGACATTTCCGCACCGGAGTGGCACAAGCGGGCAGAGTTGGCAGCGCTAAGTCGCCCCAGGTGGCCACGAAGGGACAGAGAGCCACCAGCAGGTCCGCCAAGTCTCCTCTGACGACTAGTGCTCGCAAGGTAAACACACACAGACCCAAACCAACCAGGGTTTCACAGTGTGCACTTAAATCATCATATTTATGAGCAACCTGTTTTATCCGCAGTCATAAAAAGTGAATACACTGGTAACTTACCAAAGATGTAGTTTGGATTCTGTTTGACGGTCCTTTATCCATGATCTAACTCTGATTTTGAAGAAGAACTTTGAAATGAGTTTAGTCTTTACATCTCAGTAACTGTTTTCAGATGCAAGCGTCTGTCAATGAAGAAAATCTTGCTGGAAGACTTAAAAGGTTAATAAAAGTAATTTTATGTGGTGAATGTTTTTTTTCCCTCTTCACACACTGGCTGGTTGTTCTCATGGTTTGCCATAATAACTCACGGTGTGTTCATTTCATATATCAACCTATGGGGCATTCACATGTATCTGTCAAACACTAACGGCATGTGACTTCTGCTTTTAGTAAATGTAAGATTCAGATTCTATTGAGTTTTTCTTTAATTAAACTTTTTTTTTCATCCCACAGATGATGCAAAGGATGAAGGTCTGAGGACGGGTTCCCAAGTTGGAGTTTTGATCATATACAGTTCAGCTTGTTTGTACTTTTTTGTTATCCCCCACAATTTTGATTTTATTGATGTCCTTCAGGGCTTTTTTACAATCTTGTCTTAATCTACTTTTATTTCCTCTGTATTATATTTACATGTTTGTCAATAAAAAGATTTAAATGAACTTCTGTGAGAAAGCCTGCTAGTTGATCCATTACCAAATGTTATTAAATATCTTTTGGGACATCAACATTTTCAATTTATGTACATTCACTATGTAGGAAATCCATTTTGATAGATCTGATGGATATTTTTGAGTTCAGAGCACTTGATTCCCGTGGCTGTAAACACTGTTTTATTTGATTAGTATAAGTTTTATTAACGGGGAGATTTCTGTTGGATGGTGATGATCAAGGTTGATGGGGAAAATGTGACAGTGGGAATTGTGAGTGTAAAATAATTCAGTTCTGAAGACTAAAAAAAATTGCCATGGTTTACATGTTAAAAATTGAAAAGTGGAGATAGTCCAGTGTTTTTTCCAAGAACAGCTTAGTCCAAATCCATCCATAATTCCTGCTTCTATAATTCACAAAGCTGGTCTATAGGTTGGTGCCGTCTCTTTCAACAGGATGAATTCTGAATAACCTTGATGTTTTAATAATCCATTCATGCGTCCAGTCTTGGAAAACAGCTCACCTGTGTTCATCACAATTAAGCGACAATATGACTTCCGGTATGCGCCTCAAAACTTTCAGAATAAAAGTAAATATGCGATATTATATAGTTTTATGTCCATTTCATGCTGCACGGTGGTGTAGTGGGTAGCACTGTCGCCTCACAGCGAGAGGGTCCTGGGTTCGATTCCCGGGTCGGCCCGGGTTCCTTCTGTGTGGAGTTTGCATGTTCTCCCCGTGTGAGCGTGGGTTCTCTCCGGGTTCTCCGGCTTCCTCCCACAGTCCAAAGACATGCAGGATGGGGATAGGTTAATTGGTGACTCTAAATTGCCCGTAGGTGTGAATGTGAGTGTGAATGGTTGTCTGTCTCTACATGTCGGCCCTGTGATAGACTTGCGTCCTGTCCAGGGTGAACCCTGCCTTCGCCCAATGACAGCTGGGATCGGCTCCAGCCCCCCTGTGACCCTAAATACAGGATTAGCGGTAGAAAATGGATGGATGGATGTCCATTTCATCGTAAAACCTAGTAAATCAAAACAAAGACTACTCATATGTGTAAAAAGAAATGATGTGCCTGCACATTGGAGGCTAAATGACCATGTGGCATTACTAAGTATGGATTAGTAAGTAGTAATCTTTCACATGTGTTTTTAAAATTACAACGGGGGGGATAAAGTACAGGTAAAACGAAGACTTTAACCAGTCTTATGAGCAGCGAATATATGCGGTGTTTAATAAATACATACAAAATAAATGATGTGAGGGTGAAGTATTTTCCAAGTGTGTATTCTTGTCCCATCAGCTTCTGCATATTTGCCATTAACAATTGTCGCGATTATGCTTTTATTCCGAAGTGGTCCAACCGGAAGTCATGTTGTGTTGTTTGCGGAACACAACCCGACTAGAAACCGAAAGTTAAAACTGACTAAAGGAAGCGGATTCAAACGTATGGTCGGCGACGTGACTTTTATACTTTCCTCCATTATGTTATTTATGAGCTGGTAAAGGTACTCGTCCGTGTATTCGCGAACACACCGTGTTGTCTTAAGTATTAGCTAATGTTAGCATAACGGTAACTGCGGAGAACGACAAACTTTACCGCCCGACCAAGTCGCTAACAGCGGGTTCGTGTTTTGGATGTAACGTTTTTTAATATTGCTTCCGTAAATCCATTTCCCAGCAGTGGTGACTCTGTTGCTAGCAGAGACATGGACCCGGCGACCGAAGGTCAAAGGTTGGTGCTGTCACAATTTTAAGACATTTTACATAAGCACACTGCTACTTCCGCCGGCTGACGTTACATATTGGCTAAATAATCCACCTTTTGTATTTGTATATTTATCTGAAGTTGTATTATATCGGTTCTTGTAGTTATTAACTACTTACTATTATCGAAAACCTCGTGGAGTTAGTTCAACTGTCACTATTTATTATCTACCTGACTCGTCATGTTGCTCGTCTGTATTCTCTGACGCAAATTTAAGAAAATCACTCATCAGTATCATCTGTTGTTCTCTCTCTCTCTCTCTCTCCTCAGCATCTCGAAGCCGGAGGACAAGGAGGAAGATGAGGACGAGAAGAAGAAGTGGAAGAGGCCACCCTCCAGCTATGGTTCCATGAAGAGTGACATTGAGTCCATGGAGGAGGAGGAGGAAATTGAAGAAGAGCTTGCCAAGGTCTTTTCTGAGGTGCTCCCGGAATCGACCACTCAGGAGGGGACGAGGTGCAGTGTCTTGGATTGATATTTAGGCATAAACCCCCCCAATACTACGTCTACTGAACCGTGAAATATTAACACCCAATGTCATATCCGACTAAACACACTTCCCATATGAACTGATGCAATGGAGCTGCAAAGACGCCAGGGGTGCGTCTGTATAGAGAGCACTTAATCAAGGATACAGCGTCATGATTAGTAGCTTTCAGTGCTGAGGGGAGGACCTATTAGTCCTTGCAAATATTCTATATTAATAATTTTGTATTAAACATGGATGTTTTAATTGCACCAAATATCCACTGCTTTATATTTGAAGGGAGAGGTTGCTTCCAGTGACTTAGAAATTGCTAACAGAAGCTCAACTTACCAAGTGGATGTTGTCCCTGATTTATTTCCAGGATGCAGATGATTCGCTCCGATTCTCCGGAGACCCTCTACACCACGACCACGCAGCAGACCAAACCACCGGGAGCTTTGGTCATTGACACCAGGTGGAGGACACATACGCAAAATTGTCATAAATCTGGATACTGTCAAGAAATGTTATAACTGTTTGTTAACATTTTCTTGATTTTTTTGTGTTTTTATTAACTTTGTTTTTATTTATTTGTGAAAGTATTTAACATATTTTGGTGTATCTTTAAAAATCTTTAAAAGGCAAAAGAGGGCGTCTTATGTTTGAGTAAATATGAATTATGCAATTTTTGTTTGATAAGAGTCTAAATCCTACTTGGACAATATTTGCAGTGCTTTTTCCTAACGTTCTACCTGTCGGCTCTCAGGTCTTCTGATCTGGAGGACCCAACAGAAGACGTTGAGGAGGATGAAGAGGAAAATGTTAATTCGCCAGAACCACCTGAGCCTGTAGAACCAGATGACGCAATGCAGACTGATGAGAACAGTCAACCGGGCAGGCTTCACCCAGAGCAGGACCTGCCCCATATATTCAAGGTTGGTGCATCACAGTTTTTCAAATATTTCCCTTTCTTAAAAGAAGTCGTTGGACTTTATTTGACCTGATGATCGTAGCTTCGTTGTTTGTTTTGATTGTGATCCATGCTAATCATACATTTTTTACTCATGCAGGTTGATGTCTAACTGTATTTGTCAAAAATGAACCATTCCCATCTATTACATTTTAAAGAAAAATCTAAAAGTTAACAAATAAGTATGTGTCATTTTGCAAATTTTCTCAAGTTTGGTAATATATTTTAAGTGATTGAAAGACTAAAAAGGCACTATATGAACATCCGCCCACTTATCATTTACATCAGGACACTATGTTAACTTGTGTGTCTTTATACCTTTCTCTCTGTCTGCAGAATATCCAGGACGCTTTGACGGGCCTCACCAGGGAAGAGCTGTTAAAATTTAAGATGTGGTTTCTCCAATGGGAACCAGACGTAACCCTGCAACAGGTGATGGAGGGAGACCTGCTAGATTTTGTGGACAGGATTCTGGAGATACTTGGTGAGAAAACACAGCTATAGTCCATACAAAGTGAATGGTACAAATACGCTCAGTTGTTGTTGTTGAGTACACAGTGACTGATATACTGTCGGTGAGTGCTCACTATATTTGTTCTTTTTTGCAGGCAAGGATCGTTCTCTGTCGCATACAATAACTAGCTTAGAAAATGTCAACAAGAAACCAGAGGCAGACGTACTACGGAATCAGTGCAAGCGAGGTAAGAAACCCTGGTTTTATCCAAATACACAGGCTAATAATGGTGAAACGAGTTTAGGAAATTAGGATTGTGCCTCGTCTTTTCTGGTGAGAATGTGTGGAGTGACCACAAAGCTTTCTTACTTTCTTTACTTTCTGTCTTTCTCCACTACCAGCACTGATCCGTTTTCACCTGAAGCAGCACTTGATCAGACAGCACCAAGTCATCCGTGAAGGGGTCGTTCGAGCCGGAAAGCAGAATCTTCTAGACACGATCTACGTTGAACCCCAGATTTCCACCTGTGGTTGTGGAGGAGTGGACCCCTCCCATGAGTTTCACCCCCCTACTCCATCACCTCTCCGGGTCCCCAGTGCCGACACCTTTGTGGGCGTGAACAATCTGTTCCGGCTACAAAAGGACGATGACAAGCCGGTGAGGACGGTGGTGACCACTGGGCTTCCAGGGATCGGCATGTCTGTCTTGGCGGGGAAGTTCTCTCTGGATTGGGCAGAAATGCGTGCCAATAAGGTGAATCAACCAAACCTTTAGTTTTAAGTTTTTATTACTCGACTTCTTTTGTGACTAACACCGTTTTCCTGTCCATGTCTGCTCAGGATCTGCAGTTTGTCTTCAAACTTTCCTTCCGAACTTTCTGGCTCCTGCGAAACAAAGAGCTTCCTCTCTCACAGAAGATGTCCATCATGGAAATTATAGAATATTATCATCCTGAGTGCAAAGACATGAAATACCTGGAGGAAGAGGAGTGTAAATACCTCATCATAATGGACTCGTTTGATTGTTACCAAGCCTCTCTGGATTGGCAGGTATCCATTCATATTTGTAGCTGTGAAAAAAGCTAGAACCTGAATTATAATGATGACCAACAATATTAAATTTGAAACGTCTATATATATATATTGTCTGTTTGAAGATAAGCTATGGTCAAGTGAGCAATCCAGGAATGTTTTAAAGGCTACTAACTGGCTCCTAAGTCTGTTTTTCTTTGTATTTTCTCTTCAGAATGCTCCAGTAATAAATGACAACTACACCAAAGCACATCCGGACGTCCTGATTGTAAATATAATCCGAGGTACTGTGCTTCGCGGGGCCCGTGTCTGGATCCTGGGGAGACGGGCAGCTGTCTCCCAAATACCATCTCAGTTCATCGATGCTGTCACAGAAATACAGGGCTTTAGGTGAGTGCAGATGTACTTAATTCTAATGTTCTTATATTACTTATTATTGTGTTTGCTGCTGTTTTGAGCATTGTGTTGTAGTAATATGTTTGACAAAGTACATTAATACTGCTGAAATTGTCCGTCCGTTTCAGTCCAGTTTTCATCTTTTTTTGTCCCTCTTTCCTCCAGCGATGAGATGAAAGATGAATACCTGACCATTCGCTTTAGTGATGCAGAGCTAGCAGCCAAGATCGTGGCACATTATAAGCTCCTACCGTCACTCAGCATACTCGCACGACAACCGTTTGTTTGCTGGATGGTGGCCACCGTGTTCGAGCGCTGCTTCCGTTATCAGGGCTACGGTACGCACCCCCCCAGGCTGACGCCGTTCTACATCAACATCATGATCGTCCAGACCAATCGCAGGCTGCAGTTCTACGATGGAAAGATGGATAATGAACTGGTAATGTGTGTTAGCTGTGTCTTTATTGTAGAAGTTAACACTAAAATGCTATCGGACCACAAACTATCTGTATGAACCTTTCATTTCAGTTTAGTAATGATGTTTTTCGTAAGATATTTCATAATCTATAATTTAAGGATATATCATTAACCCCTATATCATCCGATGCAGTCTTTGACCTGAAATCGATATCTTAATGAAGCTCATAATTTTCAATATTTGTTGAGGCTGTAAAATAACTTAATTCACATTGCAATATTATGCATTCCAGTGCAACAATAATCTAAATTGCTGCCTCAACAATTAACCCAGTTTCCAAGTTCAAACACCTGATGACCTCAGTATCAGCAGAACCAGACTTGAGTTGTTCAAAGACAAAAAAGACATTTCTTTGTCAAGAAAGTGATAAACAGCTGAACTTCTATGTCAGATTGTCATTTCGATGTGCCTTTCTCTCAGAAATGGTCCGGCGATGACAAGCAGCTGCTCACAAAGATGGGGAAGATGGCCTTCGGGATGCTGCAGAAGAATACCAGTGTGTTCTTTGAACACGACGTGAAGGAGTGCGGTCTGGATTTGACGGAGGTGACCGTGTTTTCAGGCCTGTGCACGGAGCTCCCCAACGCAGCCTCAGACGGGAGGAGGACGTTCTGTTTTATACATTTCAGCTTTCAGGTAAATCTCCATCCGTTGAGTTAATTGCCCCAAAGTATGTGCCAACACCAAGATTAGTTATAGAAAAAGAACACTTTAAACAACAAAAGAAAGCAGGTGCATATAGAAATACCAAGAGATAACCCTACAACTAAATTCGGGGCTATGATTGAGGGATTGCCTCCACATGGTACCACACACTGGTGGTAGTTGTGTTGCTAACAGTGTTCAAGCATTATGGCATTATTCCACTCTCTTATCTTAACATAGAAACTAGTTGCTTGCTGCTTTAATAAAGCTCTGAACATTGAATTAAGCAAAAACAGAAATTTCAGTGGAGCTTTAATAACAGTTGAAAAACCATGCTGCTGCTCAAAATCCAGCCAGCAGACACCCTGCCATGGTACCTCACAGGAATCACACTAAACCTCCCCCACCATCTTCTCTCCTCCAGGAGTTCATGGCCGCTCTCTACGTCTTCACGTTGTTTCGCACAGAGTCCAGGAACGTTCTGGACTCCCCATTGTTGCACAAGCCCAAGATCTTTCTGTCAAAGGATCATACCAAATCAGCAGCGGGCCTGATCCAGTGTGCTGTGGTGAGAACCCTTGAATCCCCACTGGGCTGCTACGACATGTTCCTGCGCTTTCTGTGCGGCATGCTCTCCCCGGACTGCCACGGCGGTCACCTGCGCGGGTTTCTGTACAGCCACAGCATGCCGAAGGTGGCCGGACTGGATGAGGTGCAGCGGCTGCTGGAGCAAGTGATACAGACTGCTGAACAAAACAATCGAGAGCGGGTGGAAAACCTGAAGGAGTGCCTTAGAGAAATGACCCAGGAAGATGAGTGAGGTGGGGTTAAGGCCAAGTTATGCTTCCACGTTGACACAACACAAGGGGGCATACGGACGCCTTACGTCCTTGCGGACCCCCCTTACGTCCACCGCAAGGGCCTGACGTGCCCCTCCCGAAAAACCTAGACGTGCGTCGAGGCGATGCAGCACCAACGCAGCGGCATTGGCTGTGATTGGTCCGCTTTTCCGGTTTCCACTCATAAACACCGCCATTTAAACTTTTAATAGGCTACTTTTATTGTTTGCACCTCGTTTTATTGTTTGCACCTTGTCGCTTTTGCACAAAGAAATAAAACACCAAGTTCTGAAAAATTGTGGCTGTTTAAAGCCGGAAGGTAAACAAATAGGCTATAACGAGGCTAACGACGATATACGTCACAAGAGTCTCCGTCGGTCGGTGAGTCTTTACAAGAAAACATAGCGCCCTCTACCGGTGTGGCATTAAATTGCATTTCGACACGTAAACCCCACGCAGAACTATCACGGTCTCACGACTGCGTCCAAGCAACTGCGTGGCCATTGCGTGACGTTTGCGTGATCACTACGCGGAAGCATAACCGAGGCTTTAGAGTTCATCATGATGTCAAATGTCACTCTACGGATTCGATGGATCAAGTTTACCATCACAGCTTTGTTATATTTCATCCAAGTATTCACGAGTCTGACTCTCAAAACACTCAACAGAAGTGACTTGTTCAAGTCTGTGGCATTTTAGTTTTCTATGCAGAGTGGAGTTTATGCAATACTACGTTTTCACTATCATGTCTTACAATGAGCACTATTGAGAATGCATTCTAACAATGGAGTTTACTTCAACTACCTGACGTTTTGTTTTTAATCTAAATATGTTGATGAAATGATCCGTTTTGAGATTTGTGAAATTGACTCTAAGCAGAAGATGTGATGACACTTGGACTGAAGTCTGACTTTGTTGATTCTCCATAGTAACCCTCATACTATATTTTAATATGAAAACGATGTGCCTTATCTAATTCATGTCAACACACTGCTCTGCTATTATGATTGTTGGAGAACCTGCAAGGCCACAAAGAGGAGCCTTCTCATTTCACATTGCTTCACTACTAAATTGAGACTTTTTTCATAGCCAGTCAAAAGTTCCCTGTTGTAACTTTAAATCCCCATGTCTATGTGCGTGTCTGCTAATGTGTCTTCAGGCACATGTGTGCTTTTGTACGTGGGAAAGTTGTAAATGGGTTCTACTGCCTCTGATACAATTCATCATTACCAAATAGATTTTGTGATCAGGATCTGTTTGCATTACATGTGCATGTTAACACTTAGGTCTTCATGTTACCACCTGACAGAGAATGAACTTGCACTTCCTTGGTGAAAACACAACACTGTGAACTGCTTTCCCTGAAAAATGTTGTATTTAAAACTGTGTGTGTGTGTGTGTGCGTTTACATTAGAATATCAGAATATAAAAAATTACAAAAAAGTTCATTAATTCATTAAAACATAAGGGAAAACAATTGTCTTGGTGAAATTAAAAAAAAAACATCACTATGTTTTCTTAAAGTAACCAGTTAGATCATAACCAGCAGCAGTGAGTTAAAACGTCATCATTTGCCTGTTTGTGTGGACTCTTACTACAGAAAGGAAACAAACAGGAGTTCCTCTTCTCCATGAGTGGTGAGGACACACACTCAAAACACACTGTCTAATTAGCTTTAGCAAAGTGTGTAGTTATTGAGTTGAATGTGCTCATGAAATGTGTTTATGTGCAGCAATGGAGTGCCGGAGCTGCTACAAGATGAAAACGACAACACGACAGGAAGTCACCTCCGGAGGCAGAATAACCAGGTCAGACAGGAAATACTGTGTGAATCTGCTTCACATTTCCCTTTTTGATTCCCCATAGAATACTAATATGAAAGCAGAATCTGTTTGAATGATGAGCTGTGAGCTTTGTGTATGTCCTACCCAGCTCTCACATCCCTGGACTTTCCTCCTTTATAAACCAGTCAATTAAGACAGAGCTGCAGTACTCGGACAAGTGACATGTTCTGTATCGTGGATAAATGTTGAGAAATGTTATCATCCTCTAATAGAAACCACCGTAAGTGTTTTTTAAAAGTAGCTCTGTTTCATCTTCAGCTCTTTTCCGGTTCGTTGCTGGAACGAGACTGGTTCAGGTTGTGTATGCCCTCTCTTCATTCTGGTGTTATAACATAACTATCAGTCTTTAGTCTGTTAGCGCCTGCTTCATGCAGGTGGTGTCAGTGTCATGGCAGAAGCATGAACCGTGAATGCCGCTATGCTGATTTGGCGCTTGACTTCCTCCCAGGCCTTCTCTGGATCAGCTGAGTTCCCGATGTCAAACAGTGCATCATAGATCCCGGGGAAGGACTCCCCTGCATATTTGTTATGGCTGCTGGGAGCAAAGATCACATGCCTGAAACAAAGAGGGGGGATGTCCCATTAAGGAATGTACCAGTATTATGGATTCTGTATAGTTGTGTGTTTTAAACACAGAATTAAAGGAACTCCTATTCAGCATGATTGTCAACTAGTTTTAATATTTTGAATTAAACCTGCAAACAGGTTTACATGCAACGGCAACACAGTATCTGTTATGCAAACCCCCCAAAACAAACATTAACATTACACAATTAAAATGGTTAAAAAATGCAGCTAAAATATGTTGGATGAAGACAACAGAAGAGATTTAGAGCCATTTTTTATTTTATTTTATATCTCGTGGAATATGAATGATATTGATGTTGAATACCAGTAAATGACTTGGGAAGAGTTATGAAGCAAAGCACAGATCCACCGTCAGAGGAAGATAGTTCACCCATACCTGTGTGTGTGTGTTTGAGAGAGAGTGAGAGACTAACCTGTAGAAGGGTCTGCCATCTAAGCCCAGCGGGTCTATGAAGGCTCTCTCCAGATACATGAGCTGATCATTCATCACACGTACCTGCAGAGGACTGACACACATAAACCACAATGTCTTTCCACTTCATTATTACACTTGAACAAACAGAGAAAAGCCTGTGTGTGAGTCATCATTGCAAAATGTGAAAACTTGGACCTTTCCAAAGCGTACATAAACTAGTTTGTTTAGACACCTAAAATGTATGACATGTTGAACACGCTCTTACTCTGCTCTGTTGACGGTCTGCAGGCGCTCATGGAAGTCCCAGGCTGCAGCGGTGAAGTTCTTCACCGCAGAAAACAAGGAATCTGAACATAGAAAAGGAAGATTAAATGCAGCCAAGTTCTTGGAAAAGCCAGCGGGTTGGTCTACTCATTCATTTTTAATTCTGCTCAAACGTATCAACTCACCAAACGACACCTGGTACTTCTCCATCTCCTGTGGGTTCCTCTGTGCCAGCAGGGCGATGCCGTGTGCATACTTCCCGAGCGAGTCTGCATACTGGTTGGCATCCAGAGGGAGGAGCTGGGAATCGGCCAACCGGAAGATGAGCCCGCCTCTCACCTGGGCCACCGCCCGCAGCCTCTTGAAGGTGGGGTCGTAAAACTTCTCCACTATCTCAAAGGTTTCATATACACTGTGATAGACCGGGTAGCTGCTGTACCGCTCTGTTTTCTGAACACGGGGGACATTTTCACTGAGTTACATCACGGAGGCTCACAGCAAACGTTACCATGACGATGCTTTATTCATTTTCTACTAAGATTATGAGGAGTACAGCTGCAATTAACTATTATTTATGAATAGACACAGACGGGAATAAACTCACAACATATTTCTCCTTATATGGCTCCCATATGGAAGCATCTATACTTACATAACTATAGTATTTCAACCTCATTAAATGGACATTCACTGCGTTGTACGCTCACAATACAAACTGAAACATAAGATATAACTAAGCACACACAGCAATGTAATATTCATAACCAGGAGAAATACATAAATATGTAAGTGCAGCGTGTCTCACCTTGTTCTTGGTGTATCTGGCTCTGCCTGCAGCAATTCCCAGACGGATAAAATAGGCCTCAAAATCACTGCCTGACCCGAGTTTACTGATCCTGCAGTACACCAGAGCGGTTGGTGGTTTGTTTCATTCATGTGTAATTCATGTATTTGTTTTCCTTGAACCTTGTGGAGTGATTTATTGGTGTTGTTGTTAGTGTGTGGACATCCTCGGTCTAATCAAAAGGAGCTGCTTTTTGTTCGTACCTGGGTGCATCGCGGTCATTTGTCCAGTTGTCCCTCTTATGCCAACTCTCGTACAGAGACAGGCTCTCTTCTCCTTCCTCTGGACTGGCTATCTATAAGAGGAAGAGATGAGGGGGAAAAAGACAGGAACACAGCTAAAGACTGAGCATGAAAGACAAAACCAATTTTCTCTGGTCAGTTTCAGACTCACCTGCTTGGTGAGGTCGTACACCAACGTGTGTAGAGACGGAGTGCAGTCGACCCTCAGCGTGTACATGCCTGCAATTCAAAACACACACACAAACACACACACACACACAAACACACACACAGAAAGCATGCTGCGTCGGATCTAATTCAGCCTCAACATGGCCGATAATTCATTGAGAATGCATGAAGCTCTCACCCTCTATGGCAGAGTCGGCATTGATGTAAGCCACCGCTCTCTCCTGCAGCACCTTGGCATTATCCTGGGGAGAGGGGTCGAGTGCGGTCAGTGTCGGTGTGGCGCGAGGCCGTGTGATTCGGTGTATGCGTGCCAGCGTACCTCTGCCCATTCCGTAGATCCCTGCAATCCAAACTCCTCTGCGTCCCAGCTGGCGAATATTAAGGTCCTCCTCGGCCTCCAGCCTACATATACGCACACATACACACCTTTCTGAGGGTGCAAAACATCCAGCAGGATCCTGGAGTGTCTCACACACACACACACACACACACACACACACACACACACACACACCCTTGTACCTTTACTAAGCACCCTGCCAATGCTCCTGACAGTTTCATGGACCACCGCAGCACCAGACATGGGATCGATTCCTCCAAACACCCAGGCATCCCGATGCCCTCCCAGAATCACATACCTGTCTATACACACACACACACACACACACACACACACACACACACACACACACACACACACACACACACACACACACACACACACAGAGTGTCAGCATCATTAGCGGTACTTGCATGTGCTGACTGTGTACAGTGAAAGCTGTAATGAAGGGTAGGAGCAGGTTGGATTGCATGACTGTACCTGGCTCCAGAGCGCCTCTAATCCGGCCAATGACGTTGTAGATCCGGGTTACCTGGTTGTTAGTGTGGATGTTCATACGCACCTTCCTGACACAGACAGATGATGGAGGGGGGTGAGACAAGCAGAGAGACGAGGGAGAAACAGATCCGTGGAGGGACTCTTAACGGGAAATGACTAACGTGAGCTGAATTTGGGAACCGAAAATGTGAAGGAATAGTGTTGTTATGAGCAGCAGCCTCATTAACCCGTTGTGCTTCTAGAATACAAACCCCTCTCTTACTCTAGCATATGCAGTATGTTCTTTAGGAAGTGTTTTGCACCTCACAAGTCAGTTCTACAGAAAAAGAAATGACAGAGTACTAAACATTCACCACAGTCCAAAAGCACAAATAACAGAGACCCGGGGACCGTTGTATGTCCTTAATTTGTGCAGCCTGTTTGTGTGTGGATGTGTTATGTATGTCGCTCACACACAGGAGGTACAAGGGCCTCCATTGTACGTCCGTTGGCTACTTGCCACCGGGTCATTAAAGATAAAGAGCAACAAAAGGGGAGAGACTATTTAAACGGGCAGCCGTGAAGCAGGAGAGAGGAGGGACCGCCAACTTGGGAGGGAGGGAAAGTGCCAACAAGGGATGGCTGTGATGCTGGAAGCTTTAACGTGAGCACTTACCGACTCTTGAAGTCATCTGTGAAGCCTGGACCGATCCTGTAGGAGACATTCAGAGCTCCTTTCCAGTTGTTGGGTGGAATCTGGCCTCCCATGTTCCTGTTGAATGGCAAATAATTCACATAAAAATGTCCCCGCCGTGGGATTAGCTTCTCTTATTGGATCGAATCTGAAAATAATACAGATAACCAGCTCATTTTATGTAATACATTTTAAAATATATGTTTGTTTTTACTTCAGCAGGTGGATTGCATCATGGTAGCCGATCGGATGCACGGGTATCTTGGGAAGACCCACTCCGTCCTGGAGGCCGAGTCTGTAGGTGTATTCTGTAAGAGACGAGGTGATGTCAGATAAACTCACACACACGTTCACACCCGTACAGACTCACACGTGCAGACACACAGACATACGCACCCTTGGCGGGGTACCCCGGTGTGAGTGGGTCTCCCGCTCCGTTCAGGTTGAGAACATTTCCTCTCTGAGCTCCTCCACCGGGGAGGTTCCAGCCGTCCGGGTAGGGCTGCACGCACATTTCAAATGAGAGGTGGGCCTACTTTCTTTAATGCTATCTCGTAGAAGCCCAATCATGATGCGGACCATGAATTTATAGGTGTTATTTGTTGCCATGACAGCGACACTGGTGTCAACTTGTGAGTCTGTCTATGAGGCATCCTGACACAATTTGTGTGTCGGATTTTTAGTACTTTTCCAGCCGTTTCTGTCCGTGGAATCACGAAACTTTGCGGGTGTGTTGTTGACATCAAAATGAAAGTTGAGTTCAAAACATATTTAACCTCAGTCGCTGTGCACACGCGCACACGCGGTTTGACAATCCACAAGACACAAAAATACTCTGAAATGATGAAATTATGCAGAATACTCTACCTGGACTCCAGCAGCGCAGTAGTCTGCCGGGTCTGAGAACATAATGATGCCCTTTGCTCCGGCTAACATGGCGTTTTTCACCTGGAGGGGCAAGACGGGCAGTGAGTCTTTGATGACCTACAGAAATCCTTTAACTGTAGAGTTATGTCCAACACCTTTCCCACCTTATTGCCTCTGAATATTTTGCCATATCTGACGATAACGATCTTCCCAGTCACATTGATGCGCAACTCCCGCTCCAACTGGGAAAAGTCTTCTGTTCGACCGTAGTTCACATACACCAAATCCCCCTGCAGAGAGAGAGACGGCAGGAAAAGACACCTGAGGTGATCAGATAGGTGAAACGGTATTTAAACATCCCTGTCGGTACGATAATGTTGCATGTGTTTTACCTCGGGTTGGCCTTTGGCAGAGAAAGCACTGTATGGAGGCACAATGTCAGAAACATCTTCATAACCCTCGGGGACCGGCTCGGCCAGCGAAGTGTTAAAAACCTGTAGATGAGTGCAGGACTAAATTACAAGAACAAATGATGGGATAACCCTTTATTCTCTCTAGGAAATGAGTTTGTAATTCCTCTGCTGTCAACTCTCTGGGAAATAAGCAGAAGTGCCGACATTTACTCAAATATTACACTTAGTTGAAATGTAAGATATCTGACGGCTACTAGCTGCTTTACAAATACAGCTAGAACTAAGTTCAGAATGTTATCTAGTAGCCAACATGTAGTCTCTTATCATGACATTGATAGCACGTTGCTAGAGAGAGAGAGAGGTGGTTTATCAGCCATAAGGCCATAATAGGACCTTGGACTTGAATGGGCTGTCTTGCAGTGTGTTGTGCGGACCTGGAGTTGTTTTCAATCCGTATCCGTACAAATCTCCAAGAAAACAAAATAAATGTATTAATCTGTTTCCGGTTTCAGAGTGCATTTGACTGAATGTTCCCCGCCAGTACCTCGCCGCCAAGCTGATCAACTATGGAGACATAATTGGGCTGTGATTTGTTGGGGTAGGACAGCAGGACGTCGTAGGGCACCAGCTCCACCGCGTCCAGTCCAAACTCCAGCCACTCTGTCTTGATCTGCTCTGCGTATCGTAGATTCTGCTGCGTGCCAGCCAGGTGAGGGAGTCGAGTAAATTTCCTGTGGGGAGGACGTTAAGAGTTAATCACGGGGCGAGCGGCCATTGAGGAAAGTGAGCCTCCACTTTTAAAACTAATAATAATAATACCACGAACCTGGACCTGTGCTTTTCATACTTTGTTATGTTTCAGTATCCAGGAAGTCAATATGCCTTTCGACTGTTTGTTTTGGTTTCAGACGCTCATCTGAAGGCCAGTTGGGACTACTTTTCTTCAGTTTGGACCCGGTTAATGTTTTTATCCAACAAAATAAAAGTTTTGCCTGCTGGCTGGCGGCCTTGTTATCACAGCTCGATCATCTATCCTTGTGGGTCTGGCAAAGTCTCTAGCAAGTGTCGTGGCAACCGTTTACTAGTTTTCAAATAGTGGCATAAGCCCACCTAGTGGCCTCCTCGTAGTGATGGCAGGTCAGATTCAGCGTATGAGTAGTGGGTTTACCTGAGGTGCTCTCTGATCTGGTCCGCCTGTATTCCATCCAGAAACTCCCTCAGATACTTGCTGGAAGTACTCGTGTTTGCAGTGCTTGGGTGTGTGGGCTTTGCAAACCAGCCTACACACACACACACACACACACACACACGCACACACACACACACACAGTACAGTAATATGATTGGAACAAAGAGGGGGAACATTTCTCACTGCCCAGTCATGTAGATATTAAGATGCTTCCCGTTATGTTCGAACATATATTTCAAATGGAGTTGTGGTTCTGGACAGCATGTGTTAGCCTGCTGTGAGCAGACACACGTGAAATGTGTCAGAGTAGTGGCAAGATACACACACACATACACACACACACACACACACACACACACACACACACACACACACACACACACACACACACACACACACACACACACACACAATGCACCTTAGAGATTCAACTTCAACAGCACTGAGTAGATTTGATATAGTTCATGCGACTTCTTCAGACCTGTATTTTTCTTGTAACAGGACCTCCGTTCCACTTGTCCACTATGTCATGATGTTTATATTTACTGGACTTTTCATAAACAACCAGCAACACAGAGATAAGTAGATATCACTTGTAGATTATTCCATTATCGTGAGTCGGTGTCGTGTATTCTTACCCGTGATGAAGCCCAGCAACAGCAAAGCTGTCACAACCACGGTCCACCCGATCCACCGGATTACCCTGCTCTCCTTTCCCATTGCAAACGTCCCGGAGACTTCCAGGCACCGACTGCAGAGATGCACATCGACAATCACTCACTTAAGTAGTTCACAGGCGGGAGAACGAGAGAGAGAGAGGGAGGGAGGGAGGTGACTTTCTGTGTCTGGCAGAGTTCGAGGCAGTGAGTGACAAGCTGCAGAGGAATAGAAAGCGGGAGCTAGTCATTAGCGGGACGTTTGGCCGGTAGACCGGTGTCTTGTGCACCTTGGCCGTCCATGTGCTGACTCAGCATTACTCAAGCCGAGACTGGATGCCAAGAATAAGCTGTTGAAATAACAGTGACACTGAACCAGGAGATGCCTCTACTCAACGGGCTGGAATCAAAAATCTATTCAATCATTTGGAAAATGATCTCGGTGATCAAACTCTTTTTACAGATAGGAAAACAGATACGTCCGCACTGAGAAGGTTGGCAAATCATATAGCAGCCACAGAAGCCTTTATTCATAAGCAACACATTTCAATGACATAGATAATCACACATAGTTGCTCGACCCGTCCCGGTCCTGAGAACAGCTGGGTGGGATGCAGGGCGGCTCCTTGATGCGGTGGGTTGGAGCGTGAAGCGGGGGGGGGGGGGGGGGGGGGGAGGCTCCATTCCCTCAGGAATGTGGGGAGGACACAGACCACAGCGCTGCCTCGTCCTCAACACGCCGTTCATCTCCAGATAAAACATTCACGGAGCCGGTACGGGGAGGTGGGTTTGGAATTAATATGAGCTGTTCTTTGAATTACTTTTATACGTTCAAATGGGCGTGACTTGCTGTAACGATTCTGAAATGATAAATTAAAGTGCCAGATTAATATTATGTGGTGTTTAAGGTCATGCCAGCTGTGTGACTGAAAGTTTATATGTGTATTTGTGCATAACAGAGTATGACAACATCTTAAACTTGATTTATAGAGCTTTTTCCCCCTGGCAAGTGGAGAATTACTCCACTGTGGAAAAAACAACCCAATTATAAGGACATTTTCAGAATTCA